>NW_010271514.1:89513-147050 GCF_000690775.1 Eurypyga helias
CTACCCCAAAACAAGCTGCTTGGGTAGGGTGTTAGAGGAAGAATTATTTCCAAATGTGGAGAGAATGAGAAACAAACAAAAACCCCCCTCTACTGATTTGAAAAATAGGAGAGAAACAATTGAAGATAAAAATAAGTAAAAAAAAGTTACAGTAATTAAATAAAAATGACAGAAGAGGTGTCCTGGCAGAGGGAAAGCAGTTTGGAAATGCAGGGCTTGCTTACAAAGCAGTGGTGTAACCCAGCTGTATTTGAAGGTTTGCTTACGAACAGGACTAAATCATAATAAATGTCACCTGGGAAACATGTGCTTGCCTAGAACCAGATCCAAAAGAGATCTCCTTTAATAGGGCTTCTTAATTTTCTAAGAAGATAAATTGTTGGTCACTTTTTTTTTTTTAGGTAACTTAATGTCTGTTGGTAGGTCTCCCACAAAAAAAACTCAAATAAATACGAGTGCCCTCCTTATCAGACTTTTAAACTGTTTACCCACATTTGGCAGAGAATTATTCATCTAGAGAGATTATTATCCCAAACACAAGGTAGGTGGGACCCAATATAGCAAAAATATTGTACTAATGTCTCTGTTGAGGGGAAAATTCAAGTATAGCTTATTGAGCTATCAGAGAATCAGTGTGAAGGAATAAACATAAAATGAGAGGTTATCCACTATGTCAGTTATGGCCTATTAGACAACAGAGAATCCATTCTGGATTCCTTCATGTCTAATGAGCAAACTCAACCTTCCCACAGCAGAATTGCAAAAGCAGTGGATTACAAAACAGACTTCTGAGGAAACGTTCCCCAAAGCCTACACCCTATTAGTTACACCTCATCTCATGCCTGAACATGACTGTGGTAAGTGTCTCAGTGCCTACTTTGTGTGTATATCTGAGCATCCAAACCAGGTTTTACTTGTGAGATCTCTGAAAGGCTCTGATTAGTGAATGTTTTTTAAAAATGGCTCAGGTCTTTCCCCCTGCAAAATACACTGTATAAGCTTCTGTTCAAGCTTTGTCTCTTAACAAGTCTTGAATTCTCCAGTTCAAGATAGAAGAATTAAAGGACCTGATTCTTCTTCCTTCCATGTGCAGACATACAATAAGATGCTCTCCTGGGAAGTGAGAATGTGCAGCTGTGCAGGAAAATTAATACCAGTCTACCATTTCCTACATACGTCTTCTGAGCACCAGGTTACTTGGTAAATGAGGGCGTGTCAAGACTACTCCTTAGTGAAATGGGCTCTTCTCTTTGAAAGCAATGTTGTAGATTTGCACTTTGAAGAGCGACTTCATGCTGGGAATCCAGGTAGAAGGACCATCCTCAGAAATGCTGTAGGGCTGCTCTGGGTGTTTTCCTACTGAGTGCCTGATTGAGACTGTGCCCTTCTCAGTACAGTATATGATCCTGTTCCCCTTCTGTGGTTTCTGCCTGTTTTCTTGCCTATGAATGTGAGAAGGGATTTAAGTGCCAGGCATCCAAGTTGTTGGTGTGCTGTTCTGGTCACTTGTCATGCTTGTGGAGCACAGGCCTTATTTACTTCATGTGAAGTACAAAAGAGCAGCCATGTTCTAGATATTGTTTGTTCTACAACAAGAGAATGTGGATATGTTCTTTTGGTATCCATGAATATGGATACCATCCATAAAGTAAAATGAGGCCGAATTAATACATATGAATTAAGTAAATTCAGGTTATCCTCATAAAACTTCCTTGTAGAGATACATAGAAAAAATAGAAGTGTGTCATCCAAGGGATTAAAGAATGAATTGACTCTATAACCCTTGGTGTATAAACTGCCAACTGTTAATATCTGTTGTCTGTAGTTGTAGAAGGATTTTCTATCGCCACTGTTGGAGGGCAAACAGATGATATAATCAAAGCATAAGGACCTCATCCCTGAAGTAAAATATGTTTTGTTTGTGTAAGAGGGACCTAGGATCTGTCTTCATCATTAATGTTACACAGATGGTGACACCCTAGGAAAGAAGACCCTTGAACCATATGTGTCCTAAGGTATCTTTAAACTCAGTAAAAGCCATCATTACTTACTCTGTGTGCCATACTTCTGTATTATTGGCTGCCAAGTTCCATTATGGCTAATTGATTTACTATGTACAGATGTAGTGAAGTTTTTCATGTCTTTGGACCAGATGTTGCTGAACCAGAGGTCAGTTGTGGGACTTGGTGTATCAGTCAGTTTTTTGTGTAGCAGTATAATAAATCAGCTCTGCTGAAGCTCTAGGCACCAGGAAATTGAATAAACTCTTTTTAATGTTGGAGAGAAAAGTAAATCTCTGCCAGTTGTCCTGTTTGTTGTGTTTTTCCTTCAGACAAACTATGCATTGGGAGAGATATTCACCTTGAATTTTAGAGTTGCTCAGATGCCTCTGTAACGGAGAAGAAGGTAAATGGGAGTCTGTGGCATTGCTACCAGCAGCACTTGCCTGTGGACTGATAGACCGGGAAATTCAGGCACAGTTTCAGGTCGCCTCTTGCACCGGTTTCAGAGGCAGGATATCCTGAGTCTTGTGTTCCAACAAGAACATCCAAATCTTGTGAGCAGAAAGAGAGTAGAGTCAATGTAGGTGAACTGTTTATAACAGTGCTGATTCTAGACAGCCAAAGCACTGGAAGAGACGTTTAAGTCCTTGGAGTGTCTCGCTGCATTTTCAAGTGACAAGGAAAATGTTATCCGTTCCACTGGTTAGTAAGAATGTTAACGAAAATAATTTGATCAAACCTGTAGACTTTTTGAACTAGGAGTGTGTCTCTGGTGTTAATATTCTGAGAGGATCTTGAAACTTGTCATGAATGTCAAAGGACTAAGCTCTAATAAGACTTTAAAGAGTTAGGGGAAAAGATAAACTGAGTGTGAATTAGCAGTTTCAGAAATGGGAAAAATGTAATGCTCTGAGGTATATTTGCTAGTCTCTTGTGCTGACCATCTCATTTCCGTTCTGGTACTTGCAGAAGTCAGTTGGTCCCTTTTCTACATGAGCTAACATTAAAAGCATGTCAACACCGAATGAATTGAAGTTGTTTGTTTTATAAACCATATGGTCTAGTTAAATCAGAAAATAAAGGCTTGATGAAGAAATCACTTTGTGAGGGTCTGTACAGGAAGTTATGTGTTGACTATTATACAGGAAATCAGACTAGATAATCAAAATGGTACTTCTGGCCTCAAAATATACAAATCTGTCCAATGAACATTTTTTTGCCCATGTTTGATGAGGTAATTGGTGGTTCCTTTGAACTCCCTCAAACCGAGAATAGATCTTAGTGATGTTTTAAATCAAATGAGAATAGGTCTTTATATATAAAGTACAATGACAAAAACAAATTTCTGCATTTTAGAGAAAATACACACTTATCTAATTAATAAGGTTCTTTATATTTTGCAAGGCAGTATTTACAGTCATTTTCTCACTTCCTTAAGTAGAATGTAATGCTGTTACTTATGACATAAAACTTCTCTCTCTCTTTCTTTCCCTTTCTGTGTGTGTACAGTAATATAGATCAAACAGGATTTAAGGATAAACATGACTAAATGTTTTAAAAAGATTATGGCATTTCCAGATAAATGTTAGAGTGAATACTTAAATATACCCATTTATGACATTTTTGTTCACTACCACCAGGCTACTTGTCCAAGATCATAGTCGTCATAAACAACATCACAAGACTTCAGTTACCATTTGATTCATTCATTTTCCTTCTGGGACTGTATCCACTTAATCTTAAATGAAGTTACTCAGGAATTGGCCTGCTTTATGTATACATATGAATCAAATGGAAGCTGGAGTGCTACGTTTGTGATCTTGCAATGGTAGCTTAATGTTGGTGACCAAAAGAAGGAAAAACATCAGAAGGCAGTAAAGGTAGCGTAAAATAATTATTTCAGCTCAAATAATCAGTTGAACACTTATCTAAACCAAGATTTTCAGGACATATAAATATCCTTAAAACATACTTGATCTTAATTACTTTATTGGTGCACATACTAACTCTGAAGCAAAATATTGCCCTTCTTTAAACAGGCAATGGGGTTTTCTGGAAAATGTAATTTTGCATTTAATTGCAAGATATACATATTAGCTCTGTTTAAGGCTTTGAACAGAACCTTGTACAGTGAAATATATAATTAACTCTTTCTTTGTGACTTGTCCTAAAAAACCAGTATAGATTTCAGTAAACCTAGCCAACAGCTAAAGGGCATAAACTAGCTGTGAAGTACTGCTACTGCAGAATTGAGAAGCCCACTGGTCAGCCTAATGTTATTATGGTGAATGTAAACTACCTATAAAAAAAGAATATGGGTGACATTAAAATTAGTAAACCCACATTCTTTTCATCTAGCGCTTTCCATTTGGGATTAGAGCTCAAAGAGCCATGGAACTGCTTTCTAATGAGATTTTGAAATTATTGTAGTAGTACTACAGGGAGCTCTTTTTTCTGTTAATTTGCTAGGATATAACACTTTCTTGATGTCATATTTCTTTAGGAACATTGAGGATCTTAATTTCAGTTCAAGAAGTAATATTCTTTAATGTTCAATTTTACTGTCAGATTTCTTTTATCTAACTGTGGTAGCATGTGGTTGCAAAGTAAAAATTTCTTGCAATAACCAAAATTCAATACTATGTAATTAGGAATTTCATGAGACTGAACTGTGTTTAATATTAACTATAAGTTTTATGCTCAAAGGTGTAATGTGCTGTTATCAAGTTAAACACTATTATTGCTACTGAAGTTAGTATTGGCAGTATAATTTCTGTCTCTGTTTTGCGTTGAATTCAATACTCAGCATTGTAAAATATTTGCGAATTTAATCATTTGACATACAGTTCAAGGGATTTAGAATCTGCGTTCAGCTATTTGCAAAATTTAACACATGTGCCTCAGAAATAGACTTCCTGCAGTACTTCCAGAATTGTTATGCTTTCTTTGAATTTGTGGTTATGCCTTCTTGTTGTCCTTGTTTACATTCTTGTTGTTACTCAGGAGAAGTTGCTGGCTTGTCCTTGATGCCACTCTGGGAGACGAATACTTAATGGTAGTAAATACAACCAAAACTTGGGCACTGAGTATACATGCTTCTGCTGCAGGTCTCTGGTTGCAGGATGAGCAGGATTTGGTGGAAACCCAAAGAGGCTGGAAGAAGGCTGGGTGTGGCTGGTATGCTTTGCACTTTTAATGTTTTACTAGGTCTCTGGATACTTTTAAGTTTATTTTCTTGCTATAACTGAAAACATGGTCCTATAGCTGGATAAATTATGAGGAAAACTATTTATATGTATGGTAGCAAATTGAGGATTTCTTTACTTTGCTATGCTGGTTCTTTTTTTTTTTAATGGATATGAACCTGTGTAATAGAATAATACATCTCTGGGCTGGTAACCTAAAGCTTCTTGAAGGAAAATATAAATTGTCAGTTTAGGAATATGCTTCTTCCCCTTCCCCCCAAAAAAAATTGAATTGTTTCCAGCAGCAGTAAACAACACCAGAGCATAGTGTCTTGCTGTACAGGTAGTCAGGCTAGCATTCTTCCTGAATTTTGCACAGAATCCTTTCTGAAAGTGTACTCTACACACAGTTTTTTGGAGGGGGAGTGTAGGCAGTAGCTGTTTCTGCCAAGAAGTGCAACATTTTCTTGAAGTTGTCTTCAGTGAGCATCGCCTCCCAGGTGCTCCTGTCTGGTCATAGTAACCTGATTTGTAGTGACTAGAAACTGAAGCTGGGGCAAGTCGGGCTCTTTGATGGCTGTTTGCATTAAGGTGCTTGAATGCGGTGTCCTGTCCAGAAATTATTTTTCTGTGATTCTGCTATCTTCATTAAAGAATCTGCTGATTTTGACAGTGAACTGTCGAGAAAGTATTTGCTGATCTGGGTGTGGTAACCAACACTGACTCTCCTTCCACAGCTGCTTGGTGGTGGATCAGCATGTCCACAGACATGGTGATGTTCTGTCCCAGAGTTGGTTTTGCTCTGTGTCCTAAAGAGGACCTGCGTTTCCAAAAAAGGAAATGGTGCTTCAGAACTTCATGCATGGGATTAATGTACTAAAACTCTTTGCCATAGATAGGTACTGTCAACTTCTCTTTGGGTTGCTTCTCAAATTCTTCTAAGGCAAGGCAATTACTGCATCATTTGCTTGTGTTTATAACATATTAGAGCTTTCTGGGCTTAAGCGCTACAATCCATCTTGATTGCTACCAAGTAATCCGTTGCAGACTTGTAAATCAAAACTGTGGCTGATTTTCAGCAGCATGATTGTCATGTTTTTGAAACTTTGCTAATTAAAACTTTATGAGCAAGCGATTAAGAAGCAGAGAACAGTTTTCCTGCATTGCAAATGAAAATAAGCCATAGAAGTCTCGGTAAAAATGAACCTCCTTTATATATACTTTTCTTAAATAAATAAATGGCATTTGGTGGTTTCAGGCTTTCCAAACCATTTACCACATTTGTCTTTGAAGCTCTTTTTTTCTGGCTGACTTAACAGCATGAACTTAACGAATCAGACTGCTTATTTGGACCTTGTAACTTTTCTGCAACTTCAGGTGTGCAACCTTTGTCACTACTTTTTGTGAAATTAGTGAATATAAGGCTTTTAAAGAAAAAAACTTAGTGTTGTGAAGTATAAAATACTGTTTAAAAAAGGTTTCTGGCATCCAAAACACAGGCAAACATTACTCAAATCTGTAAAGGCAAGGTTGCTGGAAATTTACAATGAAATTCAAGATAAGAACAATTAAAGATAAAGGGAACAGAATTAATAAGATTCATTAACTTTTAGAATATATCCCTCTAGTGGGTTTCTATAAACAATATGAAAATTAATGTAAGGGTTCCTATTGAAGCTGGTAGGCTGAGCTTGTATTTTGGGTCACTTGATAAACCCTACAAATCATGACTGCTCTGGTTTAAATTTAAAATTGGGTCATGTGTAGAATGCCAACACTAGTTTTTAGTGATGACAAATAATTAAATTCACTTCCGTTTTGGACTGCCATTTGGAAGACACAGAAAAGTCCACACCAAAAATTAATTCACTTTCAAGTGCTCCATCCAGTCTCAAACTTGTCAACATAATGCATAGAAAATGAATATATATTAAGCAGAAAGTTCCTCTTTTATTGAATCTTCCACTTGAGCAATCATATTTCTGAATGGAGAATTTAGAATCAGAAGAAAAAAAGAAGACGTTGAAGAGGTAGGGTTGTCTAGAATGTGCAGGATATGTAACAATTTTGTATGTGATGTGATAATTTCCTTCACAGCAACTGAAATGCAGATGAAGGGTAATAATTCTTTAATTGTGAGATGTAATGATCACTTTTTCCTTTATTCTTTTTTCCTTCCTAAGCTTTGTTTTAGACATGCATCTTAAAATTAAGATGTCTGTAGTTTGGTGACATAAATCTTGTGTCTCCCTGCTAGACCAGTCCTATCACTTTGTACTTTTTGTTTGTCATTTGCCTTGATGTCAGAGTTAACTGCTCATCTGAAGTGTGCAATATACTTTCTTTTCTGAGTGATTTTTCAGGAAGTATAAATGCTTAAAAGATACTCAAATACTATATATACACAGAAGCAGTATAGGGTATGGCTTAGAAGAAAAGCATGATTCCATGGATGGGTCACTGAATTAAGGCTTTGTGGACTTTCTTCTCAATGTTACTACTGGCTTTTTAAGGAACCTCATCTTGCCTGACCCCTAGTTTCTCAGTCACCTCTTACCAATTGAACTGGCAAGTGTTTTGAGGTGGTTCTTGACTATTTTTTCTTGTGATAGGCACGGAACAATGAGAAGAGCTTGTGACTCGAAGCCCCATATCACAGACTTGTTTAATTCTTACCATGATGAGAATCCCTGTCTGTAGTGAAACCCCTATTCCTGTAATAAAACAGAGTAAAATGAAGTTAAATTTTCATTGTTTTTTTCCTGATGAATAATTAAGTTGGCAGGAAATAAGTATACAGAAAAATATAAATTTGTTCACAATAAAATTAAAAGCAAATCGGAGCAGAAGGCATACTTTGACATTTATTAGCATGCAAATTAAAAGATATCATTACATAGGAGGCATAGTGCCAGGATGCCAAATGGCAATTTCCCATTATATGTTAGGGGATGGCGGAACTAATTATCTGTTCTTTCAGTGACAACCAACCAGTCTGGAACTAAGAACATGATAGTTCTTGGGAAAATGCTTGTACATTACATTACTAAAAAGTGGATTGTTCTAGCTATGTCCTTTGATAGGTATTAAAATACAGACTTAATTTCCTAATTCCTTTGTGCTTGACTTGGCATATTTAACATCTATGTGATGCATTTTTTAAATTATAATTTCAGAGTTTTATAAAATGTTATAGAACTAGAGGGAAGATAGAAGGGGTAAAGAAAACACTATGTATTTATATAGGTCACCAGCAGGTTTTAAACTTCAGGTTACTGTGTTACCTTGAGCTCCACAGCAATAAAATGCTAACCGATGCGTGTTTTTCTTTAAGTGTACCTGCCACTAGAGGGGAATGGAAGCACATGGTTTGGCCCTGGGTTTCACAGCTATTTGCTCCATAGCAAAGTCTTCCTGTGATTGCAGTCTTGGCTCTTGGTACAGCCTGTTTTCTCAAGATTCTCTCAGTTTAATCCCAGAGTGTCTCTTCCATTCCTCTGTTGTTCCTTCTCACAAATTCTCCTCCTTTTTGTCACCTGTGATATCATTCCTTTTGTGTCAACTCTTCTTTCCTTCCATTTCTGCCATTCTGTCCCCAACACCTGGCTCTGCTCTCCTCCCTGCCTTGTGGTCCCAAAGTCATTCTGTTCTGCATGACTTTTCTTTCTCTTCCTTTGCATCTAATCCAGGCCATTTTCTCCTGTTTCTTGCACATAAGCACCTGGAAATGAGACCACAGAGATTTTTACTTCAGATTTTTATTCTGATACTTGATAGAATAGGATTCTCTGGGAAGCTGGAAAAGCATCAGTGGAGAAAGATGGGGTGAGTCCATGAAGTCCTGGAGTGGAAAGGGTGCCATCCAATTGATATGAGCTCTGTGGGGCTAGAGCGTGCTCAGTGCATCTCTGGAGAATTGGATTACCGAACACTTTCATGTCTCTGAAATATTCTGAATATATGTAACTCCCAGATTTGAGGGGGTTTTGAACAGTATGAGGGAAAATACACCTCTGATCTGAGAGGAACATTGGAGAGGTCCTAGAGCTTCTTAATGAAACAGTAATAATGATGTAGTTAAGCTGGCTGAAATAAGACTTCTGAAGGGGTCTGTTCATACCACCGAAACTTAGGCACCTAATTTAGGTGCTTAACTTAGGCAGGGATTTTTTTAGTCAATGATGAAAAAGAGATTCCCAGATGATGTTTCAAGTTAAGATAGATTTTTACTCAGGATAGTCTCTGGAGTAGTATGTCTTTTGGTGTTCATGATGTATGGAGATGTGAGTGACTAACCTTTTCATGCATGAACTTTAATGAGAGGTCTGAAGTGGAAAGTTAAGAAAAAAGCAGGGTAATAGATGTATCGTCAAAAAAAAAAAAACAAACCTGTTACCCATAATTCACCACAAGGCAGATAAATGTCCAAGAACTTCAGCAAAATCAGAATTTATGTAGATCTATAAATAATAGAGCATTTTCACAACCTAATATATGCTGTCTATTGTCTGTGGGAAGGAAGTTTCTAGATAATTAATAAAGACAAGTAAGGAAGAAAAGGCATTTATTAAAGTTTCCTTTGAATTGTTAATTTCAGCATTCGTTATGATAGAAGCAACACTAAAAAGCAAGTGTCAGGATCAACAGATCAGTGTCATTAATCACCTAATCCAGGAATTGTGCCACAATTAACAAAAATTAAAACTAGTTTTCAGGACACACCGGTCAGGCTGAGCATATCATCTGGTCAAATGGTAAAAATTTAGAAAATTGAACAAGTTTTTGTTGCATGTGTGTGTTTAATGATTAATAAGGCAGTGATAGCAAGCTGTGAGTTACACTGAGTATATGCCAGAAAGCCCAGGGTAATCAGTATTACAATCCATCCATTCATTTTATCCATAGAATTTGCTCACAATGCAGAGAGGGATGAGAAAGAAAAGGCTTTTATAATGACTGTCTGTAAAAAACATTAATTATCTCAATCATGTATAAACAGACCTGTATTTTTCATAAATTTTCTTGATCAAAGTGATTGATCTAAACCTACTTGATCCCAATTAAGAGTGATGAGAAGGAAATGGGTAATATTTTGCTGTGGCTGACATAGCCACCTTTGCTTTATCATGAAAATAGGCTGTTCTGGGGGGGGGGCAGGAATACTCCAAATAAATCTTAGATGTTCTCACATCATGTCTACATAAGAGCTGGTTAAGAGTGATTAATCTCTGGTTGAACCTGAATTAGAGAAGTTATATGATAAAAGAGCATGTTTTGTAACTGCTAAGACCTTTCTGAAGCCATTTCTCCAAAGAATAAAATGCTAACCTGTATAGATACGTTAAACATGAGAAGAAATAATTTTTACCAGATACCAAGTGAATCAAAGTGTTTTTCTGGAATTACGGTGTTGCAAGACATTGCTTAGGGGTTAAAATGAAAAAAATCTAAATGTCTAGATTGTGTAAATTAATCAGAGCTATGTCTCTGAAGTAAGACAAACATACTTAATTTTCATATGGTCATTTGGTCCCTAACAAATTAACATGTAAAAACTGAATGAATTCTGCATACTTAGGTCCATGAAATGTTAGGTGACAGTCATTCATTAGAAATCACTGTCTGTTCTGCCCTGCTCCTGCACATTTGCAGTGCTGACATGAAGAACAGGATTTTGTAACCTAACACTAGTGAGAAAAGCATCAGATATAAAATGACATTTAAAACATTTTATATACGTCTTAATAAATGAACAATCATTAAAGCAAATTACGTAGGATCAGAGCTTCAAGAGTTATATGTACTTGTATCTGCAAAATTTCAGTTTTGCCTACCCTCAGAGGTGTGTAATGTTTTTAGGTACCAAAGCTTTCTAGGAAAGTCCCAGTAGTGTGTCTGTTTCTGTTACTAGATATGTGCACAACTACCTAAATTGAAGGCAGCTGCCTCTAATTCCTGCCTAAGTTGTACAGGACTCTCCATGTACAGCTTTGGTACTTCACACACCTCACCTTCAGGATTTCATCTGGCAGGCGTACACAGAGCATGACTAAATTTCACACAAAGTTTATATTTTGGCATTTTGGAACAGTCACATGGAAGGAGGAGACCCATGTTACAGTTCGTGGCTGAAACCTGATATCTCCCCTTCTAGGAGAGTGCTATAACTGTGATTGCACTCAATTAGATTCTTCTACCTGAAAAAATGAACGTGCAGTGAACAGCAGTGTGCATTACAGTACCCTTGCTACTCCCGGCTAGCTCCTCACATGGGAATTAATTTACACATTTCAATTTCAGTAAGGTGCCTTTTACAAAGGCTTTTTGCTTCTACTGCATGCTCCCATTATACGCGCGCAGCCTTTGCTAGCATCTGATCTTGAGCCGTAACTTACCAACTTACTAAACTTTGCCTTCCCTTACATCACCTGTTGCGATACAGGAAAACCGGCTAACACCGGTGAACTCGTGAGTCCTCTGTTCTTCAGGTTAGGCAGTAGTAGTTGAAAAATTTGCAAACATATGGAAACACAGGTGTGGGAGCTGGTAATTAAGAGGAAGAAAGGTTATAGCTTGTAAAGCTGCCTTTTTGGTCTAAGCAGTTATCTGGGGTTTAAGCTAACCATTTTGACTTCACACAGAAAAGGACTAAGAGTTTGCTGAGACATTTTCAAAAGTCAGTGCTGTACAGTGGAGAGGGTTAAGTGTGTGAGCTCTTCCATTACAAAGTCAAGTAGGATAATTTAAACATATTAATATCTAACATTTGAATCTTGTGGAATTTTTTTTTTTTTCCCCCTGAATGAAATGGGAAAATCAACATTTTACCATGATACGGCCAAAATGATGGTTTTAATTAAAAAAAGAATCCTATCCGATCATGTTGGGCAAAATCAAGAGCTCAGTAATTTTGCAACTCATTCATTTATTTATGAATGTAAGTATAACAGCCATCTGTTAAGCGTTCAGTCTTCTAATACATTCTGACTTTAAATAGTTATGTGCTACTGTGAGAAAATGTCTTAATTGTCCCCTCTGTCTAATCATTGTGCTTTCAGTGAAGGTTCTAAGAATTCTGGCATCTTTTAGAGCAGGTAGGTGGCAGTCTACTTTTCTTTTTACAGTGCTGTTATACACGTACATTCTTATGCAGATAAAATGAACATTCTGCAATTATAATGAAGATGTAGAGTATAAGTGTTATGTGTATGTGCAGTGTTAAGACCATTACCATATAGTAGTTTTTAATTTTGTTAAAATAGTTCACTCACTTGTTGTTCAGCCTGTCTCATTTTTATGGTCTCCCGCCTTCCTTCTAATTCTGTCTCATACATTTGTATATTTCTAATAGATGCATCTGAAGAATAACAGTCTGCAGGATCTATAGTGTCCTGCCCGTCTGAGTTGTAGCTCAACATAATTTAAAGAATTAACATTTAAGACTCCAATACTTAATGCATAAACTATGAACAACTTGCCCTTTTATTAGGGTCTGAACACATTTTCTATACTATGATATGGCAAAATACCCTGGTGATCTCTGCTATGTGTTCAACAAGTCTAAGAGGCCCAACGTCTGCTTTAGACTAATTTTTTATGATAAAGGATATATGCTTATTTTCTCATCTGCTTTTCATATACTCACCCTCATAGGGGAGGCAGCCATGGAGAAGTCAGAAATCTGTCTCTTAGAGCTCATATTGCAGTGTAATTGTAGCTCGGCGTGCACTCTGCTTGATGATAGATGCTTTTATCTGACAGTTGGGCAGGGGCCTTTGGCACAATGCTGAGATAGCTACACAGGAGATGATTATTGGGAGTGGCTGCAGGCATGGGATCTGATGTGACTGACCCCAGTGGCATAGCCCACTAAGCACTGGGAACTGTCCAGAGATGACTATGACTGTCATACAACGGGGAAAACACCATCTCAGAAGGTGGATACTATTCAGGGTGGTATTTGATGGGTTGGACTGGAAAGGTGAGAGAGTTCTCTTGGTGCCTGGTGACAAAGATAAATAGTGGGTAGCAGTCTTAGACCTTGTGCTCAGGGCCAGTTGTTGGAGAGAGTCCAGAAATGAGCTGGTGGCCTGTGGGGTTTGGCAGAAGGTACAGAGACTTGTGAGTATTTATGCATAAAGGGACCCTACTGAGGAGCTGTCCTCGTCTGCTTGAATTGGACTGAAGGATTTGGCTATCTCCCATTTTGTGTTACAGAAGAGAGGAAAGGAGTCCTGTATCTGTTTTACCTCACAGTCCCTGGAAAATACATGGTTAAGTAAGAGCTGTGGCCTTCTGTTCAAATTCAACTATTTCAGTGCCCATGTCATCCTCTCTTCTATTGTCAGAATCAATGTGGGATGTGATGATTTAGGAAATGGCAGCAAACACTGTGGTTAATATGTTTCTAGACTTCAGCATAGGCTCTGCAACAGATCATAAATGTCATGATCACATATCAAGTATTCTAAAATAGCAGATTATTTTAAGAAATACTATCAGATCATGTATTTGGAGATCAGCGCTTGCCCAGAAGAAAAAAAGCACACTTATGGCTGACCCTCCAAATTCTCATATATGAATGTCATATGAATAATGTTCTTTGCATGGATAATCTCAAGAATGACTCCTTCGTTGTAATTTGCTGCCACACAGTAATGCCAAAATTTATTGTTTAAACTGGGACTATTTTCACAGTGAAGTTGAGTTAGTCCTGAGCTCTGTATCACCACATCAGGCTCCTGACATCTCTGTGCCTTCACATCCCCCAGAACTGGTGATCTCCAGGGACCCTGGGAAATATACCTTTCCCAGGGGTGTGAGGCCAGGGAGGAGGCAGGGCCCAGCAGGGTCGCACTGCCCTGCGCAAGCTCCATCACCTCGGCACAAGTGGGCAGGGAAAGCTCGTCTTGGCTGCAATAGGCACGGTAATGCACTGTCAGTATTGAGGGCGGCAGGAGTTGGAAAGCGCTCAGCACCTAGCAGGACGTGAATGTTCATCACCCTGAGGTAATGGAGTATGTAACCCTCCCCTTCGGCTCCTCCTTGCAAGTTTGACTTCAATGTTTTTAGAAGTGGGGAGCGTGCAGACAGGAAGACGAATGTGTAAAGTCTGAACAGACCGGTAGCACTGCCACCCTGCTCTGTGTCACCAGCCCACTCTTTGCACTGTGCTGTTGCACCCGTGGTTCCCATCAGTGGGAAATCTGCAAATCTAGTGAGTGTGGCCAACAAAGACAAATTAAGGGAGAGGAGAATTTTGCCCACAGCTATGGAAGAAGAGAGTTACATCTTTGTTGTTTTAGCTCTGTGGGACGCCACAGTGGTACATACGGCATATTAATGGTAGGGTGTTTTATTGTATCACTCCCTCATGCTGTGCTCATTTGTAGGGACAATGTGACTTCCATAATATTTATTTTAAGGTCATTTTATTACTTTAATAATGCAGATTTAGATTGTAATTAAAGCCTGTATGATTTGTTTTAATAGCTTGCAGCTTGGTTCAGCATATGTTTTGATATTATAAAACTGCTCAATAGACAATGAATTCATTTGTCCCTTTTACTTATTAAAATGCATGTGTACTTCATCAGGTTTATTCTTTGTGAATTCTATAAGCATGGAATTAAATAATAAGGACACATAGAGACACATGCCAAATTTGGGACTTGATTATGACTGCCCTTGTGAAAGAAAGAACTGAGAAAACAAGTAACCATAATTGTATTTAATATTAGAATAATAACATTTTGCATATTTAACCACATCTTAGAAATTATTCCACTACTGAGTTGTATGGCATTATGAAAATAGATTGTTGACCAGTGGAAATTTATATGGTAATGTGGATTTCATGTTTTTTTCTTCATAGTCCTATAGATAAAGTTCTTATTCTTAAAACCGCACCTTTCAATTATATTTATTTGTTCCTTTTTTTTTTTCTAAGCAGCATTGTCTGTCTACTGGTGTAATTCTTACTGTCTTCTAGCACACTTTATATAAAGGAACACTTTTGCTTCCATTTCATTAGTTTCCAGTATTTTCTGACAATGAGCTTATGTTGTCCACATCGTCTGCTACAAAGATTATTTTTACTGCTAGTTCCTTTGAACTGTTTCTCTTGTAACAGGACCCAGACCCATGAGATGTTGAACATTTTTGATGAGGAATCAGGTACCTTCAACATTATGTGATGGCAGAGTGTACTCTTAAGCAGCTGAAACAATATTTGGTGAGGATTTCATAGACTTTATTGTGACACCTTAATATCATACACCAAGCCAAAGCTCCCTCCATCAATTTTGTTTTCCAGATATATATTACATTGAAGAGAACTGGAAAAACACTGAACTAATGGGTTTTTCATTTCTTCTATCCCTCTGTCTTATATTGTGGGGCTTTGTTTGATTTTTTTTGTTTGTTTGTTTGTTTTTGAGTTGTGGGTTTTTTTGGTTGGTGGTTGGTTGGTTGTGGGGTGGGTTTTTTTTGCATAAGAGAAAGAATGAGGGAACACTGTCCTGTTCCTATATTGTTTTAGTAGTGGTCATTCTAGCACATGGTTTTTTTACCACAACATGAACAGCATCAGTATTAGGCACAAACTACTTTTCTTGTTCTGGAACATCTTGCATATCAAAATGTCTCATGAAATAATGAGGTAGTTACCATCATCTCGAAAACTTATAGTGTAGATATTTAGAAGATATATCTGCTTACTGGTTGAAAGTCTTAGATCAAATTGTCTTGAATTTCGGGATTGGTAAATTCAGAATCCAAGTTTGACTCTTACACGGTCAGTGCTTTTTATCTGTTGCCTATGCTGCCGCATAAATTGCTTGTCTATTACTAAGAAAGTAAGACTTTCTATGAAATTTTGTTTTCACATCATGGTAGAAAAATTGAGAATTTTTTAAATGCATTTGAACTGTGTAAAAAAAGATAAAAGTATAATTAACATATAATTTAAACCTTCAAATGTTTTACTGCAGTCTTCTGAGAATAATCAGGTTATCCCTGTTCAAACGTACACATTTATTCTTCAAATTACGCTCGAAAGGGTTTTAAATACACTGTTCTTGTTTGCCAACATATGTATGTGCTGATCTAACAAGAAGTACCAACTCTGAAACACCTTAAGGTTTAAAGCTAATACATTTAATACTTCCTTGAGTCAGGGTCTAAACTGTTACTGCTCAGAGATATTCAGTACTCTGCATCTGTATAACTATTTAAGTAACTTAAGAGTTGGAGGAAAAGATAAACCCCCCTAATCCAGACATTCATGTGGTAAAACCAGTTAAAAAAAAATAGTGGGAAGGTTAAGTCTTCCATGGTTGGTGACCCTGAATTTGGAGCCTATTACAGAGGTCTGGTAATAGAAATCTTCATTGGAGGAATTTCTATGCTACCTGGAAAGTGTGAGATTCAGTACCATCATTGGTATTGTAAAAATTAAATCTTCTCTTCTGTTTATGTTTTAAGATGGATTAGAAAGAGATTGAGAAGTATTTTTTGACATGTTTGTCTGTGGTGAGAAATGGCTGGATTTAGTAGCCCCAGAGGCCTTTATGATTTGTGTATTTCTAAGGAGGAAAAATGTTGCAGAGCCAACTATCCTTCCTCCTTGTGCTGCTCTTCACATTATTAGGCTTGACCTGAAAAAAAGTAAAAAGGAGCTTTTATTTTTTTTTTTTTCCTACTAGATTTCTTGAAGCCTGGGAAGATGGTGGGTTTAAATCACTAATGGACTCATAGATGCCATCAAGTTTGGAAGGTAAAGGGCTACTGTTGGGATATTCAGTTTTGAGGAAAGGGCTTCTTGCAAAAGTGGTCTTTTCCAAAATCTGAGTTGGAGCCTTGGCTTCAGGTTTGGACATGTCTCAGATCTAACTTTGTCACTTGTAGCTGATTCACTATCTAGTGTCATAGTGATGTTAGAAACCCTAGGAGTGGTGATTTTTTTGGTTGGTGTTTGGGTGGGTTTTTTTTGTCTGGTTGGTTTGTTTGGTTTTTTATCTTGTCCCCAGAAGCAAGAGTGAGGAACCAGTTTGAGCTACTGGGTATCAGTCAAAAGGGTTACTGTGCTAATGAAAATTTGGAACGCCATTGCAAACTGGAGTGCTTGGCAGAAGCAGAATTTTCTCTGTGCTGTTTATGAGGTATATAAAAAGGTCAGTGTTACTTTATAGATTTTTAGCCTTAGCAGTACTTTCTTTTTTTTATGATTTACTTTTTTCTTGTTTTCTAAGAGCCGTGATTTTCTCCTCTGGATATGGAATGTAGCTTTTTTGATTGGTTGGTGTGTTGTTGGAAAATACATTGTGTTTCTAAATTCCAGACACATTTTGACTGTACTATTAAGAAAACATTGCTCCTGGAATAATAAATGGTGGGGTTATTTTAAGCAGTTGTCTTAAATTTTCTAAATCTGCAAAAGAATCAGAACAATAAAAGAATGATCAAGGCTGGGTTTCTTTTGTTTTAACAGGCAGGTCAACTCCATTCATTGTAATGGACCTACATGAATCTCCAGAAGTTGCAGAGTTGGAGAATAACTTCTTAAATGCTTCAGGATCCTTGACTTCTCATCTGGCACTGCCAACATTACCAGTTGCAGAGTGCTAACTTGCTTCTCTATAAATAAAGGGAAGAAACGTATTTTGGGCTGCTGTACAATGGCATTGGCCAGTATGAGCCAGCATAAGATAGTGAAGACTTTGGATGTCTAGAAATACACTAATGCCTATATCAAGTGTAGGTAGTTTGTTGCTCAGTTGAGGATCTCCTACGTGCAGTATTCAGTTGGGAAGGGAGTCATGTCTCCCATTTAAAAAAAAAAAAAAATTAACTCGGTTGTGTTTTGCCTCACCAGGTGCTTGGATTTTGCATGGCATTGATACATTCTGGAAGGCAGAGCCACCTATACGCTGTCAGGTATAGACAAAGAACTGCAACGTGTTGGTGGTTTCTTAAGATTGCATTCTTTTCCGCTCTGACTCCCCCCAAAAAATCTACCCACTCTCCTTTTTCTAGCAACTTCTTTTTTCCAGGTACAGAACTCAGTGTTAAGGAGCACAATTAAAACCCATTGATTTAAACATCTTATTATTTTAACAGTCAAGTGACTGTTCTCCCCCTGTGTGGCCTACAGTACATAGGTATAACACGGTAATAACAGCTGTGAAAACAGTCTGCCTTCCCTATGTTTAGATACCTATCTGTGGCTAGGGAGCAACAGAGGAAGTCAAAACTCCAAGAATATAATGAGGGTAGAGAATGTACAGTCGGCTCATTTCTTCCAGGTCTTGCTAAGTAAAGCAATTTGAAGACTTGTCCTTTTGTGCTGCCAGATTTACCAATTTGAATTTTCTCAGACAGATTATGTGAGTTTAATCTCATTCTTTGAAAGACAGGCCCCTCCAGTGCTGTGAGATTGTGGCTCATAACTTAAATCTTCCTCTCATAGAAGTTGGTGTGATTTAGCCCATACAGAGGCATAGTTTAAATACAAAGAACACTGCTGGTTCCTCAAGGAATATATT
Source organism: Eurypyga helias (assembly GCF_000690775.1). Lineage (NCBI taxonomy): Eukaryota > Metazoa > Chordata > Aves > Eurypygiformes > Eurypygidae > Eurypyga > Eurypyga helias. The sequence continues at coordinate 108,246 of NW_010271514.1, forward strand.
GACTTCTAATGTCAGTGAATTATCTCCTGAATGTGCAGTAGGTACAGAAAACTGTTTTCAGACTTAAATTAGGAGGTAGGCTAAAATTATACTCCTGATTTAGTAGATGATAAGGGATTCAGTAGAAGGCAATTAAGTTAATCTTGATTTGAAAAAAATGAAGTATAGATTGCCTTTACAGTGATAACATACCCTTTCCAGAAAAATTGTTTCTGGGAAAAGACTTTCCTTTTGTTTTTCCCCCAGTCATGTATTTTTGGCTTTTTGAGAGAAGTGATCAGATTTTACAACATTTTGTAAATCAGGCATTGGAGAAGTGCCTTAAAATCATCCTCTGGAGTTGAGACTAAGAATTGTGTGGCACAGGCATACTGACGGGATTTCAGTCGTCTGATGTGGATGTTAAATAAGGTGTCAGCAGACTATGTAGACTCTTCTTTAGAGAGGGGCTGTTGTACCTGCCTGGACATGAATGAACAGATTATCCAGACCTTTCAGCATTTGTCATCCCCTGGGACTGTTGCAGCATGTTTGCATTTACCATTCTAGACCTTTGAAAGTAGCTACTGCTGTTCTCTAATTCATATCTAATTTATTGTTAGGGGAAGTCATGTGTTCTCTTTTAATTTATTTTAATTTGTTTGCTTTATGGTATTAGAAGCAGTAGCAAGCCTATAAAACAAGCAAAAGCTTAGATAAACACCACGGCAGGCTGGTGAACTGTTTTAGGGATCTAGTTTTCTTCCATAAATTTTAAGTAGCCATTCAAACTACAGAATTCTGTTTTCTATAAGAATTTCTCTCTCCAGCTGTGGATGCCCTTCAGATCACTGTAATCTTTGCAGCTGGACATATTACCAATGCATCTGGACTAGAAGATCATTGTAGTTCTCTTCCAACTGAACTATTCTATTCTGTCTTCTGTCCCAGGTGGTGGCATTACTTCTCTTGACTCTGACTATTTTGCTCTCAAGTTATGGCCTTGATCATCAGTCACTTCAGTCTTTCTATCATTGTCATATTCTTACTGTAAAGATGTCTTGAAACCCTAATAGGGATAAAGTCCTACTATGGTAAAGAGGAAAATAGAGGAGGAGCCAATGATAGATAACTGTGGCAGACAAAATTGGAAGTTAATTGGATTGCACAGGTCAGAGGACAACCTGTTATCATATTGTTATCATATAATTCTTATAATTCTTCTACTCCCACCTAATAGTGTCTTCACTGATGTTACCCATTTGACTTACTTTCTTCTACCTTAGTGAGAAGTATCTACTCACTAAGCAGCTTCTTTGTCACTCTGTTACCATTTAACATAATTCCAAATTCTAATTGCAAGTTAATAGTTTGCTAATTATTATTCAAAGATTTTCCAGGCAGGAGTGTCTTGGCTTTGTGTTGTGGTTTTTGTTTTTGTTTGTTTGTTTGTTTTAAAAGGCAAAACACCCAGAAAACAGCCCAAACCCTTTTGCTCCAACAAATAGACCTGTTGAGAGAAATATCTTCTGACTATGTCAGCTAGACAGTGAATAACAAAAGCTTCTTTGTGCTACCTTGCTGTTAAGTTAAATAAAACAAACCATTTTCAAACCATGGAAATTGTATTCTTATTAGGCCATTATCACTGCATTTTTTGGTGCTTGTTCACTAATTTTTAGAGTCTAGGCACTACTTTGCAATAGCTAGGTATTTCCCATGTCCTCATTACCATAAGATTACATAGATGTACTTTAAAGGTGGCTACCTGATATCTTGAGAACATGGTGAGGTAAATAATCTGATGGTATTTACTTCATGCAGTAAACTTTAGAGCAGCACAGTGTCTTGGAAAACACTGGCTAAATAACTGCAAATGACCTCAGCATTTTATTAGTAGTCAAGCTGGTATTTGGAGGGGTAACAAAACATAGAAAGGATCATCTTAGACTAAAACGAAAGAGTATAAAGGTGCAGGGGGATGAACCAATTATTTTGTCACTGTATCTTGAAAATTAGTTTGTTTAGGAGTATGGATTGCCCTGAGTTGTTAGCTGCATAAATTATGAAATTTTTTGTCCATACAGAAGAAAAGGTTGCTTTGGTTGTTTTGAATGCAGAGATATGCAAATGTTTGTAAGATTTAATTTTTTTTTTCATCTCTTCATCTTCCCCTCAATGTCTAACTTGTTCTTGTCTGCTACCATGAAAATTGCTATGTTAGCACATAGCATAACATATATACAGTACATAACATACATTTCAGCAGATGAAGCAATCAGCAACATCTTTACTCCCTGCAACAGTGCTAGCCAAGGCTGCTTTTGGCTCATTGTGTCCAAGTCAGTATTCCCTCACCCTGTTGGTATTCATGTTTTAAAAACACAGAAGCTGATTTTAGAAACACTAAAGCCAATAAGAACTTCAAGAGCATCACACCTCTGGGAATCTGGTCCACATCCCTTTTGTTTTGAGTGTAGGATGGATCCTAGATGAGAACTTTTGTATTTTGGAAACTAAGAAGAAACTGAAGCAAGTTTCTTCTTAGTTGGCAAAACCAGAATTGCTCTTGATGGAGAACAAGTGTGGAAAGTTCTAGTCTGAGAGGATTATTTTTGTCAAAGTTATGACAAGTCTGAACATAAAGTTTTGGGTAGAAATCCCTCTCAGTTTACTCTCTAAAGTGACAGAAGAATACATTTATTTAAAAAATAAAATATAAGAAGTTAGATTTATATTCACCAAGCAATTACTAGTAAGCAAGAAAACAAAACCAGATCAGCATAATGAAGTTTTTGTCAAGCATAACAATTTTGGTTTGGCCCAAATACACAGATACAGATTTGGACTTTCTGTCACAAGTTGCCAAACATTTGTTTTCATTTAAATCTGTGTATTTGTGCTTGTGCATGTTGACAAAGGGGATTTGACTCCAAGAAGAACAGAGGTATGATCCAAATCCCAACACAAATCCTTCCATTGACTTCACTGGGAGTTGGATCAGCACCTTAGTGAGAATGTTCGAAAGAGAGTGTCCAGAGTTAAACTATCAGTTCTTCATCCAACTCTCATTGAAATCAATTAAATCTTTCCATTAACTTCAATCACTCTTGGATCTGGCTTTAAAAAACAGATTTTTGTATAGTGGGACATATGGAGGCTATTCTATTAAGTGTATTTTGAACAGACAAGGGCACCAGAATTTGGACAGAGGTCTGAAACCTAGTATTAACTGAATACAAACTATTAGATGTTAGAAGATTGCAAAATTAGTTACTTTTAAAAGGACATGATTGTTGAAATAAATGAGAAGTCTTCATTCTCTGTAAACCATTTTTAGGTTTTTAAAGAGGATAGAACTGTGGCTGCATCTTCATTGGTTCTGGTTCAGAAAAGCAGCCCTATTCAGACAACAGTTAAGCAATGCAACTTAAGTGAAGGCGTAACTCCTTTCTTAAGGAGAGGTGGAATTAAACACATGCTTTAGTGATTTCCTGACCTGGGGCTTTTATTTTCCTTCTGTGAATATTAGTGAAAGTACCTTTTTGTTCATAAGAACACTCATGAAAAGCACATTTAGAGCCCCCGGCTCAGATTTTCTTAATTTAATCAAGAAAGAGAAAGTCACATGATATGTATTAGGTAACCAGTTGCACAATTTGTGAGTGACCATTAAATCATTTCAGATAATAAAAATTGCAATTACTTGCAGCTCGCTCTCAGATAATTCATAAACATAGTAGCTGTTTTCTACTTCTGGATGTTCTCTCAGTGAGGAACATTGCAAGATAGGGAATTTTTTTTTCTAGGAAATAGAAACACCTGAAAGGAACTTCAGACAGACTCTTTTCTCATAAGGCAAAACTAAAACCTTTTCCTCCAAATGTGGAAAGAGCTTCTTTCGTCTGCATTGCTCAGACTTGCAAAAAGTTATGCTTAAAGTACACCTGTGGAAATTACAAAAAGGTTAACAACCCTCACAGATACCCACAGGTTCCTTTCAAACAATATTAACAATTTTATTTATGCAAGCCTTTGAGAACACACAGGAAAGCTTTTTTTTTTCTTTTATATGTATTTGTACATATTCCATATGTTTTACTTAGAGAAACTTTTAAGCAAAGATTTCTGGGTCAAATGACCTCATTTGTTGTTTGTAAACTAAGCTATCTAATCTGGCCCAGTGTTTTTATCATATGGTGTAAGTCAAAAATACTCATCTGTTGCTCAGGCTTACAGGGATTTTCCAGCTCAATAGTTAAACATGAGCTCTGTTCAGGACAGGGCCTTAATGAGACACTATAGAGGAGTGCTTCAGGCCCCAGGACTCAGTGCCATGAGATTACTCATTTTTCATTCTTCTGAAGGAAGTTCTTAGCTCAGTTTATTTCAACTATAGCTCATGCAAACCTGGCATCCAGAATCCATAAACACCATGAAAAAGAGGTAACTCCAGGAGTTGTTAACTGGCCTGAGCATGTCTCTGCATCTGTCACAGAATAGTTCTCTGTATTATTGCAGAAAAGCACTCTGTATGGTGAAGCAGCTGTGTCTTACCCCACATATCTCTCCAGGTCAATGCCCACATCCCTGTGGCCAGCACATTCGTACCACTGCAGAATGGTGTGAGGAGGAAGCTCTGATCTCACGGTTGCCAGGAAGCTTCATCCAACCAAGTAGGTGATTTAATGCAAAAGCTGATGTGGCAGTCAGTAGAATAGACTGAGGACACAGAGAGGCATAAAGATACCAGTTACCTTTTTTCTTTTGCTTCCACCTAGAATCCTACTTGCAAAATACCTGATCCGCTCCATTCACCTCCTAACTGCATGTGAGCAGAGAACAGTACTTTCTTTATTCCCTGTTCAGCAGAAATCGGTTCATCCAGTGTTTTGGAAAGAGGACCTTGTAGTTTGCTCAAAGCAGAGGGTAGTAGGGTACCTCCTTTTACTCTGAGGCAGTCTTGAGTGCTCTTAAGAACAACTGTTGGTTGCAGCAGTGGCATGGTAATTACTGGGACCAGCTGTGGTTACTGAATTGGGTAGTTTTTTTGAGAAGCCTGGCTAGATGCAAAGCCCGTGGTATACAGTATCTACAGAAAAGCATTTTGTAGTTTTTATTCTGCTCAGTCCACTTTTTTTTTCTCAAGGTTGGTAATTTCATGGTAGTCTATAACAGCTACAGGAGATATTCAGTCGGTATTTCTATCAAGTTTTGTCTCTGTTTAGAAAGACTGATCTCCAATTAATCCCATTGGAGGGTGAGGTGTTTTTTGAAGACTTACAGCTATCCACTAGAAAATAGCAGGTGTAGGGACATAGTGGACTTGACGGTCCTGATCCTTGGCTATTCTTTTCAACTGCTCAGAAGCCAGGCATTTAATCCTTGCCTGTTGGGGAACAGAACTGCATACAGAGGCCACGCATTTTACTTTACATTCCTCTATAAAATGCATTAAAAGTACTTGCATGCAAGACTGGCCCTGGGCCAGACTCCCTCGGGAGCTGAGGAGATTGCAAATCTCAACACACTGTAGGTGCTGTGTGCGTTTCTTCAATCTTCTGCAACATGCGTCTCCCCCGAATGGAGTGTGGGGGAGAGGTCAGGCACTGTTATAGCATGCTAACACACAAGTTGATGGAGGACGAGACAATGATGTTGGGCAGACTAGCTAGAAAATTGTAGTGAACTGAGCCCAGTGGAGAGAAATTTCCTCTATTCTTGAAGAATTAAGATAGGATCCTGTTGCTTTAAAGTGCAAGAGAAACAGATCATGGTTTGAGAATGGAGACAGAAGGAAATGCGATGTGATGTGTTGTGTGAGGCAGTTCACTCAAGTGTCTCAATCTTACCCTAAAAAATGCAGAGCCATGTTATCCAGTGGAGAGAAGAAGGACCAGGTTGAACTAAGTCCTGCCAGCCTTGCAAATTTAAACAGATTCCATCCAAAAAATATTCAGCTGGGGCACAGTTAAAAACTAATCCTGGGAAACACGGTTTTATGGCCAGAATTACATACTTTTTTAGCTGAATAAAGGTTCAGTGTTTCAGAATTACTAGGACTCAGCAAAGGACATCCACAATAGATGACTACATCATCTCTATTTTAGTAGACAGAGGATGAGTAAGCATTTTTCCCCACTCTTCAATTTGAAAGTTTGCTTTTGAATCAGTTTGGGTTTGATGGCAGGTTTGCTGATGCCACAGGGTTCAGTGAACTAGTGTTTAGCACATTTCTCTGTACATCTCACAGCATAACTTTAGTATAATGTTACAATGTTGTGATACAAATGTCTGAAAGATACTAAAATACATGATATTTGTCTGCTTGGTTTAGCAGACCATGATGACACTGATGCAAGCATGAATTTGATTGCTCTGTGACCAGTTTACTTAGCCCTCTATAATCTAAAGGCTAAGTATCAAAACCACACATGGAGATAAGGAATGCTAATACCTAGGCACAAGCACCTCTGAGAGGCAAATCCTTAAGGTGTGTGGGCTTGCTTATTTGTACCAGCTATAGATGTCACCTTGTGTATGCCCATTCTGGTTTGTACATTTTAAATTACATAAGTAGGTAATTTGCTTTCAGGCATAACCTACCTTGCATGTGCTCTGTTCCTTATTTTGCAACAGTAAGTGGGTACTTTGTAGCCCCAGCTGTGCAACAGTCTCTAAAGCTTACCTTAATTTATTTTCTTTTTCTAATTGTAGTCATTAAGATCATGGGGATTTTTTGTTCTCTGCTTTTGCTAGATTCAGTATGTTAATTGTGGAATACTGTGCAGAGGAAAATAATTTTCCTTGAGGCATGAAGTGAGCACTGGAAATGACCTCTGTCATTTACATGCTTATGAAATAAAACAAAGGAAAAGCATGCTTTTCCTTCATTTACTGGAGGAAGCTGCAATTTTGACTCCATCTTCAGTCTTCTGGAGAATTAGTCTTCTTGGGGAATGCACCATTGGTTGTGATTTATGCTTCCAATTCCCATTAGTGACTGGCTGTATGTATGAGGGATTCCTTTTCTTAAGTAAAAATACAGAAAAGTTTATATAATTCTTTTCTTTTAATTAGGCACTTGGCCTTGAATTTAAGGAGAAGAGAAGAAAAAAGAAAAACTTGGAAAAGTGCTGCAATTACAAATCTATTTATTTTGCTGTTTATCAACATATTGCAAGAAAGAAAAAGTGAAATATCAGGAGCTGAAACTGTGCAGAGAAAAGAGGCCCAGATCCTTGCAGGTACCTGACCAATAAATATCATGTATTTCATTGATAGCCTGGCTTATCCCTATTTAAACAAGAAAGCTGAAGACATGGATGAAAGTTATGCAACTAATTTAAAATCCTTTATATTAATTTAATTTTTTTGCATTCCATGGAGTCTATCTGGCCAGGATTGGTGTTTTCAGTGGGAAATGTTACAAGTATTTCCATGCATATTTAAGCTTTTAGTGCTTATCCCTTATCAACATTATCTACTTCAAATATGTAGATTTTTTACTACTGATTGTATGTGATGGAAGTAATTTCAAATCTAAGATTCAGCCAGCTCCCTTACATCCAAATGGTGTTAGGGAAAACCACTCCCCTACAGAAGGTCAACAAATAAAATATGTGAGTTCTAATGAAGGAAGGTGGTAATATTCAATAACAAGAAGAAAATATTGTAAAATAGAATTGACAAAAGAAATATAGAATAAAATGAGCAAGGTTCACAAGCTTTCTTGTAATCATAAGCCCTCATGTAGTCACTGCAGATATACATACGTGTAACCAGTTATTGAGATTGACATAAATAGCTGATGTGGATATGGTGATGAAAGCAACGGACATCAGTAACGAGTCATGATCCCATTATGGAAGTAATGTATTCTACCTAATGTTCAAGCACATCTGTCACCCAAAGAATGAAAGCTAATTTAAGTCATTAGGCAGAAACTAGCATCCTTGATAATGGCAGCACTACTTTACTTCATAGGATAATTATTAAACTGACCGAAGAGTTTCTTGGATTTGATGGTCTGCTGAAGATATAAACATATGAGGGTTTCTGCAAGTCATCAGTGAAGCGTTATCCAGCTTCTGCAATACTCAGCCACCAGCTTTGCCAGGAACACTCATATCAATTTATTTATGATTACTGTGAAAACACCACCACCAGAAACTGCATGGATAACTCTTCCTGCAACACATGGCTGTAGTTTGGTACGTCTAAAAAAGCTAAACTTAAGCAATTCTGTGAACAGTGTTATGCATTCTTGTGGGTTTTCCTTCTCGTTTCATACAAAACTACATCTTGATCTGTGTCAGCTTTCCATATCATTTTCCATAGTGGGCTTCTGTCCTTAAAGTTATTATTAGCTTTGAACTTTTCAAATTGCTAAGATGTGCCTTTTCTACTCTCTGAAGACTCACAGAGGCAGTTGGTCATTCCTGGAGGTGTTACACATGACTTCTGTGTATTGCCATATTGTCTGTCAATGAGTTTTGGTGGTTAGGGAGTATGCAATTTACAGTGAGGGCTATGTGCATTTTCCTTGAACAAACTAATGGAACTTAATAAAGTGTGGAGGACAGATACACAGACAGCAAAGCGACTCTATGACTAAGAAGTGCAGGGAGAAAGACCAGCTTGATACCTTGAAATGCGAGGTCATTGGCAATGAGGCAATTTTGGAGAAATCACAGTTATGGTGATTAACAGACCAAGTTTTGCCTTCAGAAAACAAATGAATGCTCTGTGTGGGACAGAAGAAAGGAGTGGGTAAAAGCTACATTTTAAAAATTGTATGTATTTCTAACCTTATTATGAAGGTCTATTCAATACAGCCCCACTTGCAGAAAGAGTCATGGCATGTATTGGAGATGGCCATGAGGAACTGAGGATGCTGGAAGCCAGGTGCTGATTCCTGGGCAATGTTGTCTGCAGTGACAGGTAAAAATGCAATTTTATTTCATTGTGAAATACCAGCATGTAGACAGAAATTTTAAGAAAAGCAAGTCTTCCTGACCATGAGGACATGGATTCTGACCTCTTTTTCACCTCAGTGCTCTCTGACCCTGATTTAATTGTATGAGTCTTTTTTCTCAGAAGGTGATAACTCTGTGAGGAAGAAATAATACAAACCATTAGGACTTTTTCTAGCAGGGGAAAAAATGTGTATAATGGCACGTGTTGCATTGTGGTCTGTTACTGATGGTTTCATTAGAAGTTTTTATTGGAAAAGCTATGTAGGGGAAATAAAAACTCCAGCAAACAGCTTGCCTGATATTTTAACTGTAAAGTGTAAAGAGAACAAGTCTCTGAGTGGTAAAAAAGTTTCTGAACTCTCACAAGGTGTGTTTAGTTTTTAATCTTAGGGTCTAGAAAGATCAAATCATCAAGACTGGAACTTAACATCCCCCACCCCAACAAAATAGATTTTTAGTCTAAGATGGATATTTTACGAGCAGTTTATAATCCATATCAAAATAAGAATTTATAAAGGAAGTGCTGACACAATTTTAGGACAAGATCCAATAAAAACTTCATATGATTTCTGAAGTGCAGAAACCTGCATAAGGTCACAACCCTCATCCTCATCTGCTTGCCACCCAAAAAAACTGCCTTAGTGGGACGTACATGGATTTTTGTAGAGTCAAAGCCAAACAAAAGAGGGAATAATTGAATCTGGCTTCTAGTGACAACAATGCAAATGTGTTCCTTCGTGTGGTTTACAACCTTTGCTTGTATAGTAAGTGGCATGATATTACATTCTGGAGAGTAAGAAACAGTTTTCTGACACAGAAGGTTAGGGAGGGAGATAAGATTTTATGAGTTAGGTTTGAGTGAGTGACAGTTGGGGGAGAAAAACTGATTTTTTTAAAGTTGCCTGCACTTAAACTCAGAAATAGGAATGTGTCCCCTTGCTGAATTTTCAAGCAAACACAGTCTGTAGGAATGGTGCTGTGTGACAGGAAATTATCTGAAATAATGAACTGGTCAAATATGCTAAAACTGATACTCATCAGCATCCAAAATATATAACCTGCCGAAAATTCTAATTGCAGTATACTCCATCCAAATTATTTTACTGCTTGCCAAGAAGGGCTTTGAAATATTTGGCGGAATCTTCTACAGAGAGAAAATGAAACAAAAGAGAATGAAGTGGAACAGAACAAAGAAATACCTTCACCCCCTTGAAAAATAGCAGGTTCAGGGGGTTAGCCTTTTCATGAAGAGCTGATAAATAGCTAATCAGAAATAATTTATCAGGGATAAACAAAATAGAGTCAGCTAAAAAGCCTTTCAAACTTAAAGGTGTTTCTTTTTACAACAGATGCTTAAAATACTGTAATATTCACAAGGTGTGTTGATATTAAACATCAAATAAAGTATCTTTCCATTCATTTACCTTGGTGCACAGCTATGATCCATGAAAAACTGTACAGAAATGCCACTGACTAAGCCAATTCTGAATTAACCTACCATGAATTACTTTAAAGTTTTAAAATAGGTCCACAAACTTGCTTCACAGCTCTAGGTAACAGGGACCATAGTCCTTATCTATGGTAAACAGGGACTTAAATTGATTTTTTTCATTTGGGACTATCTCACAGATAAGTAAAATCCAATTTTTCTTTCCATGACCTTTGTTTCTTGCACACACACAAGCAAACTACAAAGTGTTGTTTTGCCTTCATCTATGTGTTTTTGAGATGGGAGCAGCACAAATACTACATGTAGGGTATGTCTGAAAAGTGTTGTGAGGAGATTTTCAGTTCACAAATTGTAACCTGAGCAGAAAGATGCTAAAAGACAGCTAATAGTTCTGTCTAGCTAGATTCAAGGCTCTATTTTGTGCAACCGTTCTTCTTAATATAATGAAATTATATGTTTTTACATTGAAAGTAATTTTCAAGCATTCATACCTGTTAAGTCATTGATGGTATAGTCAAGGAATATCTTTGACCACAGACAAATCAGTGTTCTTTAGATAAGGTGATTTTGACTCCAGACATCATTACTGCCTGTGATTCTCACTTACCAAACAAAATTTACAGGAGGTTTGAGCTGCACAGACAATTTTCCGTCCTCCGAGTGGATTCCCCTCCACTCTGCTGCCTTGGCCACAACCCTGCTGTGTCTCCCATTTCCTCCAACACCTATTCCTTTGTCAGGGCTGGCTGCAGGAAGCGCACCACCTTCTGGATCTGGCACAGGTGTGCCAGTGAGGACTCTTTTGCAAGAGGAGGGAGCAGTGCTGGCCCTGGCCAGCTCCCTCCAACTTCGCAGCTCCCGAGGGAGGCAAGAGGGCCAGAAACTGATTAGAGGACCCAGGTCAAAGATTTTTGAACTCTGAATTCGGCAGGCAAATGGAGGAGGAATGGATTTTGCAGTGTTGTGCTTTAAGATGCATTTATTCATAACTATGAAAGCTGCAGACATATTGTGTTACTGCATCAGGATCTTAAGCAGATGTTTAGTTTTTAGAAAACGTTGTATGAGAAATTTTTAGTTTTCCTTTTATTTTAAAGAAACTCATTATTACCTTTTGGTTTTACACACTAACGCCTACAGGGAGACAATCTACTTTGCTACATCAGATTGCTTGAATATAAAGATTTTTTTTTTCCTGATTAGGCTAAGTAAATCAAGGTGAATGCGTAGTCTCCTGCTATAACACTGAGGCCAACACACGTCATTTGTGAGGAAGCTTGAAAGGAAAGGGTGTAGGAATTGCTTAGGGTAAGATTTCTCATTTTTCCAGAATTGATCATAATTTAGCAGAAAGATTACTTAACTGATCAGTTTATTTGTTTCCTAATTACTTGGGCTATCTCTTGTTTCCATTTGCATTTACACAGCAACCCATGTGGAAAAACTATGTTTTAGGGAAGTTAGAACATTATCTTAGTTTTCTATTAGTATGATGTATTAGATAGGGGTTTTTTTTTGTTTGTTTTGGTTTGGTTTTAAATAGGAAGGACATACCAATGATGTAATTGTCCCTGCAAACCACTAGAAAAGGTTCTGTCAATCAGTGAGCTCTGCCAGTCTCCACATTGCAATATGTTTACCAAAGAATATGCACAGGGAGTGTTTACCTGCATGCTTTAGTTCAGGAGTGCTCTTTTGAAGAGAATCTCCCGGCTGTCCCCATTTACCTTGCTCTGATATGTATTGGCAAGTGATCTTGGAGCAGATGAACCAGATTCCTTTCAGATGAAACTATGCTATAAGATACACTCCAACACTGTGGCTAATGCAGTCCAGCTGCTATAGGGCTTTCAGGCCATGAAACCTGACTGGTCCAAAGTTTAACAAATAAGCAGCCAAACAAAAAATCAGAAAGCCACAGTCCTGCCCCCCAAAAGCTTATTGTGTGGACTCTCGATCATCAGGAGCAAATTTTCACCCTTAAAAACTCTTCCTGTTGGTCTGTAGTGCATGATAATGTAGTTGTATGTGCTTGTCCTTAGTAACAATTGTTTTTAGAGGGTTCTAGCTTCAATTTCTGAGATTACATATTTGTGCCCAGAGTTTGGTATCTCTGTTTCCATTTTTTCTAATGTGATTTTGAATTATTAAGGAACTTGAAGTTTCTTAAAGAAGAAAATCCTAATTAAGGAAAATCCTTCAAGTTTATCTATCTCTATTTTGCCACTGCTTTGCAAGATACAGGAAAGAAACCTGTAGAAAAATATAAAATCAAAGTTACTCTGGTTTCTATTAAATATTTAAGTTGTAGGTTTTTTGTAGTATCTGATTCAACGTATATATGTACACTTTGATTAGATACAAGTTGGAGATTAAAAAAACTCCAAACTCTGGAACAGTGTTTCCAAACTTTGGGAAATACTAAGTATGAATCTGATTCTCTCCCTTGGTGTCATATCTAATATAAAAAGAACAAACATTCCCTTCTTACATGGACCAGTTCAGGTTTCCTCATCTGTCTACTAAGGGAGCTCTGCCAGCTTCCAGTTGTTCTTTGCTGAAATACTATTTCAGGTGAAGAGACACATACACATTCATTACTTGTTTGTAGAGGTCATTGGGTTCTTCTGAACTTCTACTGATGACTCTTTATGCATTTGATTGACATTTTTGTAAAAGCCGTTGGGGGAGTGGATCTGAACTGGTGGGATAATTGGTGGGTATTCACAAAAATGTGACTAGGATCATCATGAACAGATCCATTCTTATTGCTCAATCTTCCATTGTGTGCAAGTACGTAATAGGTAGTAAGACCACCAGTGAGAAGCTATTTTCCTTGGTTAAATGGGTATTTGGTGGGTAACATCCCTGTTTCTTTAAATGTCCTCTCTGCACTCAAACATTGTCAGCCACTTTGAGAATGGCATATACATATACCGGGCTTGTTCAGCCTGGAGAAGAGGATGCTCCGAGGACACCTCATTGCCCCTTTCCAGTATCTGAAGGGGGCCTACAAGGGTGCTGGGAGAGGACCTTTTACAAGAGCCTGAAGTGATAGGACAAGGGGTAATGGGTGCAAATTGAGAGCAGGGAGGTTTAGATTAGACATCAGGAAGAAATTCTTCACAGAGAGGGTGGTGAGGCACTGGAACAGGTTGCCCAGAGAAGCTGTGGATGCCCCATCCCTGGAAGTGTTCAAGGCCAGGCTGGATGAGGCTTTGAGCAACCTGGTCTAGTGCAAGGTGTCCCTGCCCATGGCAGGGGGGTTGGAACTAGATGATCTTTAAGGTCCCTTCCAACCCAAACCATTCTGTGATTCTATGATTCTATACTGGGTCAGATTCCACCAAACTCCCTGGATTAAGTTTTATGTAGTAAAAAAGACTGATATGCATGAAGCTGGGATACACTGCACACACGGATTAGCCAATGCATAATGGTATAGGAAACTAACACAGACCTGACAAGATGTTAGGATAACTTTGCTTTATGGAAGATGCACTTTTGCTGCTTCTATCTGATAGGACCCGTATGGTTTCCAGTAGCTACATATATGGTAGTTGGTTACTGCATCCAATACTGCTGTTTTTCTACTTGCTTGCATCCACTACCCTTACATTTGTTTTATTGCTTCTGTTGTCGCTTTATTTATTATGCTTTTATATAGTTTTATAGATGTTCACAGCACTTTATAAAACATAGAATTAGACAACCTTGTTGCCGCAAAGAGCATGTAATCAAAGCTCTGATCTTGCGCTGAACTCTTATCCAATGCACAGTCCCATCGAACTTAATGAGATGCCATACAGGAATAGGAGTCAGCACAAAGAAATCCTGCTGTAAGGTCTGGTCTTAATATACTGATGACTTGATGCTGATCCAGAGGTTATGGGTGAGCATACAGGCAAAATTGTATGTCCTTACATCTTGGCCTATGTCATAGCCATAATCTCTGCCATTCTCCATCACAGTGCAAAGGAATCTGCTTTCTCTGGATATGGTGTCTGTTAATCTTTCTGAAATAAAATATGGCACCTACTTCCATGTCTGCATGAACCATGTTGGCCTCTTTTTTCTGGAGTCAAGTAATGAGAAAACATTTAGGACTATAACTTAAATGTTTGAGAACTGGGATCTCTTAAAATATTTTTTAATTTTGTCCTCATTTTGGCACCACGGCAAATGCATAGGTGAGTCCAAGAAAAATATGAAATATCCAAATACTATTTAACATAAGTCATGCCAGTCCCTAATTCCCAACAAGATACATCAGATGTAGTAGTTAGCACTTTGGAAAATACTTGGAAAATAGCAAGAGTTGTAAAGATGAGATTATCTTAAATGAGGATTATTCAAGTCCTTTAGATCTCTATCCACAGAGGAATTTGTGGAGTCTTGTTGCTTCTGAAAGTAAGTGTATTGTGTTTTAGTAGTATAAATATGGGATTAGGAGTCTCACAGCAGGTATCTGAGACTGACAATTTTTTGTCTCTAAAATTTTCCAGTTGCAATTTTGGAATAGAGCTATGACTTCTTTTGTTCAGATTCTGGTCTAATACGGTTAAAAAATCTGCACTTCTAGTCATGGGAATAATTTGGTTTTAGCGAGTGTTTGGCTTGAGTTGTTACTGATGTGAGTTTTATATATAAAAATATAAAGCATGTAGTTTATTATAAATGTAAAGTCCAAATGATTTAAAGCCTGTGTCTGAAATGTGATTTAAGACCTTTTGATTCCTTACCAATTCTGGGATGGTTTGGCAGGTAGTCAAGTCTCTGGTTAAAAATTGAGCAATTCATGTTCTTTTAGCCTATACCTCTCTGCCTGTATCCTAGTGAACATGGAAAGACCGCTAAAGGTAAGAAGCTGTCAGTAGAGGTCTTGTCCTCAGACCTCCTGAAGGGAGCAAATGGAATAAGAGAAGGAAACCCACGGTTCGTCTCTGCAGGAGGTTGTTTTTTACAAGATTTTAAGCTGTGACGAAAGAGCACAGTCTTAATGACCCAGCTGTCTGTACTGGGATAGCTACTGGAATTCACTGCAACACCTTCTGTATCCATTAACCTTGGTTTCCTCCCAAAGGGATTTCATCTCAGGTGCTGTCTCCTCACACGGAAGACCATCTCTTCCAAACAAGAGAGACAGTCTTTGAGATTTGTGTCACAGCATGACCATTTGATTGACTGAACCTGATGAAAGAAGGAGGCATGATGCTGAAGAGTAGGTAGCACAGGACCAAATAATGGAGAACTACATTCACAACCCGTGTCTGGACCATGAACTGCAGTTGTATATATGCTTACCTTTCAGGTGTTTTACAGGTCCTTAACCTATGCTTTGTTATGTTGTCTTACCTCTTTGTATTTGTAATTTTCAGGAAAGGAAGGAATTTATTTTCCTGTGCTGTGCCCATCAGCTAGGATTGCTTATGAAAGTGCTGATTTTACACATTTACACAAAAGAATTATGGTCATGTTATTAGGAAAAAAAGGAAAAAACAAAACCAAAACCAAAACAAAACAAAAAAAAAACACCCAAACAAACAAAAAAACACCAAAAAACCCCAACTCCCCGAAAACAAAACCAAACAACCTTGTTCAGTTTCTGGGAATTTGGTGCATTCTTTGTGTAGGGATATAAAAAGACAAAGGTCTCATCATTTCAGAGCTTAATCCTACCTCTAGCAATTGACCTTTCTAGGGAGTGGTTCAATTTATATTTGCCTAACATGGGGTTTCTTGCATTTAATACTAGATACAATGAGACAGCATGCTGAAAAACTTAACTTGGGATTTTGTTCATCAAAACATTTTGGATAGACCTAAAGAAGCTTACAAACATCACATGAAAACAGGTGCCAAGAATGTCACTGATATGTTTGGGCTGATATGTAACTGTCTAGTTTTTTGTTTTCACTTGTCAAACTCTCTGTAAAGTGGGAGTTTTAAATGGCAGAAAGCTAGGACTCTTTGTGTATGTGAAGCTTCCACAGGTTGAGGAGAAATTTGGTGTAGCTGCAGAATTCATCCCTACATCAATGTAAATATGTGGTTTGGGTCTAGAAGGACAGATCAGCTTGAATCTAACTTTAGGCAAAAATAAAGTAATGCTTCAAAAAAGACAAGGAAAGGAGGAAAGGATACAGCTGACATGCCACTTTCTTGTGAAACCAATAAAAATAATTCATTCTTAGACAGCAATTAAAATACTACTCTTAAATTTTAGTAAGTGGGTCCTTGGCTTTATGCCTGCTGAAACTAGCATAGATAGATGCATTTAAAAATTCAATGAAGCTTATCACCCGATTTCTAAAAGGCACTATTTCTCCTATTTTTAAATTTTTGTGTTTGTTTAACATCTCTGAAGGTATGATCATATAATACTGATTGTACTGTATGCCAGAGCTGGGGAGTCATTCCCAGTCCTTTTCTTACATCTTTTTCTTAGGCCTAGATTCATATTTGGAAGAAAAATGTCCCCAGATTTATAAAAGTCTAGCCCTGAAAATGGTTAGCGACTGCATGTAGTCTCCATTTTTATCTTGCAGAGGGTAAGTAGAAGTCCTTTGGGCATGTTGTATATGTTAATGCTTGGGGTTATTGCTTAGCACTTCAGAATAGTTCCTCACTCATTTTCTCTAGCCAACTACTTGTAGATCTTTGCAGATTTTAGCACTAAAAAAAGCCTGCAAAATTGTAAACATGTTCAGTCATGTGAGAATCTGTCAATCTTGTACATCTTGGAAATGCAAACCATATTTTGAAGGGAAATGATAAATGAGAAGACAGTATGAAACTAAACCTAAGACTGTACTTGAGGATTACTTAGCCTTTTCTTGGCAAACACTTAAATCTTTTTTTCCTACTGCTCCATACTAGGATGCCAGCTGTGTGGGCAATGTGAATACTTCTTTCTCATGTTGCATATTCCTTCTAAAGGTTGGCATTATTTTTAGAGAAAATCAGTAGAACTAAAAGGGATGAGGGGGAGTTATTCACTTGCTTTCTGGTGGCAAGGTAGAACTTGTATGTGTGTCTGCCCAGTTTGTGGAATGACTGCTTGGGAATGGAAGGGTGGATAAAAAATGCTAAAGAAAAGTTCACACAGTGTGGGGAACATTTTAGGCCATTTCCCCTGGAAAACCCGAGTTATAGTATATATCATCTAGACTCTCCTTCTCGGTTACTCTCTTCTTTCTCCCTGAATGTCTCCAATTTTTTTGCTCTTATTATTAGGCACATTTACGGGAAACGGGATTTATGGTCTCCTTCTGCTAATAAATGTTAAGGAATATGACTTAAAGTGGGGAATACACAGCAGGGGATGATGAACTCTTAATAAACAAATATCCTGTTTTCATGCAAATATTCTTAGTAACACAAACAAAACAAAGCAGAGAAGGAAATGCAGCCAAAGTGTTATACAAGCTGTGGTGTAATTAAATAGGAGGGATTTCAGAATTTTCCAGAGGCCAAGAAGAGTTTCAAGTTATCCTTCAGACTTTTCCAGCTCATTCTTTCAGATAGTTTCATCCCATAATGTTGGATGGAGGGTTGGAAAAGGGCAATTGGAAGAATGACAAAGTAACCTGAGAACTTTGCAAAATTCTCATTGCCGGTCTTGTTCCCTGTCTTCTTCTCAGTGAGAGACTCTGACCTTAGAATTTGGCAGACTATGTTGCTTGAGGGTTTTGGAGTTTTAGAAGAGTTTCTTAGGTCATGTTGTTGTCCTTAGTCTGGTGAAAATACCATTTTCCTCCACAACAATAAGCATGATATTATCTGTAAAAGGTATTAATCCTACTTAATCAGCATTAACACTATGTCTAACATTTGTCCGTATCAACATGCTGGAAGAAAATGTAAAAGCTTTACTGATGGTGTAATAGTGGCATAAAGACCAGGGAGTGATTAATGAGAAAGGAAAATCTAGATCATATGGTCATCTGGATGCAACAAATACTATGGGTGGATATGGCCAAATACTTCCTACATCTACTAGCCAAGGGGACAGCTGTAATTACAGGAGAGGGGTCTCTGAATTGGAAAGAAAATAGTGAATAAAGAATTGGGAATCAAAATGGACAATAACTGATTGCTACCTTCTGGACTACTGCTGTAGCCAAAAGAGCCACTATGATCCACACACAAATAAGCAAAAGAATCTCAAGACACATTTTATTTGGTCTTAATGCAGTGGCTATTGGACTTTAGTGTTCCCAAGCATCAGGATTTTAGGTTGGATGGTCAAAACCAGATCAGACAACAAAGGTCAGGGCCAAGAAGGGATTAAGAAACTTATATGTTATGTATTTATATATATATTTATATTATTTAGCCTGACTCTGAGATACTTAATCAGTACTTCAGCCATTCCTGATGTGTACTTATAAGGTGGGTAAAACTTAAAAATCAGGATCACCAGTCTAGCAGAGAGAGCGGTCAGAAGATTCAGTGACTGTAGATTAGGAACTGGATAAACTTCAATTAGAAAGATGTGCATTTTTAGTTACCATTGGAGCAATTTTCTAAGGGTTGTTGTGGAGTCTGTCACACTGCCAATTTTTGCATCACAATTGTGCACCTTTTGTAAATGAGAACTAAAAATATTCATAGTTGTCCTAAGTGTATTTTTTGCTCCTTGGGTCAGCTGCACCACAGAGCACGTTAGCATCAGGTTTTGCATACTTTGGATCAAATAAGTCTTGACCCAGACTTTGGGCCCAAATTAACATCTGAACTTTTGTGTCTAGTCCTTATCTTGCTTGTGGATCAAACCAAAGTCTAGTTTCTGAAAACTCTTGAATTTCACAAACATTCATTTATATAGCCAGAATTTTCAGCTGGCTCCAAACCTTCAATTGTGTTGAAACAATATCTGGCTTCAGCTATCTTTAAGTTTTGGAGAAGTCTGGATTTGAAATTCACAGCTTGGGAGCTTCTGTTTTTTCTTTGCTACAGTCAGGGGATTGCAGGCATGTACCATATGTTGTATAAATGCCACATGGTTACTGACTTTGGCAAGGAATGAGATTTTCTGTCTGCTGAAATGATATGGTACACTTAACCAGGTTATTTACGAATCATTCGCACCATCCTTCGAAAGAGCATGGGACAGCTATAACTCACTGATGATTTCATATTGTTACAACATCAAATTCTTTCTTATTTTTACTAGCTTTCATTTACATTTACAGAGGGAAATCTCTCTAAAAATAACAATTTATTGGATGGTTATGTTTGCGTTGCTTCAGACAATACCATGATACGCTCATCACCTAGAAGAGCTTAGTGGTGTGTTCCTGAGAGGTGGAGGTGGAAGAGAGCTGTGCAGAGGCTTGAAGACAAAGTACAAACTCAACTTCTCTGGAGCATGCTGGTTACAAGCAGTTGGAAAGCAGATGAACAGTCATCCTGACAGACATGCACAGATTCTTCTCCCTTGCTTGGGCACTCTTTACTCTGAAACTTATCATAATATTAAGAAAAGATCATGACTTGACTTCCCTTCATTGTTCATCTCAAGAAAACAGCTAAGTATAATAAAAGTTGGCTGACCTGGGCCAACAAGTCCAGGCCCCTAGAACTGAAAACCAGATATATGGTACAGGATTACTTCGGTTGTGTTTATAACATCTACTGTGTAGGCTGCTTTGCTGCAGGTGCCATAGCCTCACAACAAGCATCAGACCCCATGGCAGAAGAAAGGTGGTCATAACTGCACGACATTTTCTATTTCCTTGGTGTCTAGCTGTAATTTAAGTGATACTTAGCCCACATTCAGTCTGTTAACCTACTGATAATCTTTTTAGCCTGGGTTAGTGAAGATTGACACTTGAAAAAATTTCTTAGTGTAACACCATCAGGTACCAATTGTCATTATGAAACTTACTGGAAAAATTACATTGGTGATTTTGGACTTATAAAGGTACACTGACCTCTAAAGTTTCAAGGCAGGATGACTTAAGAATCTATGCCTTAAATTTGCTACTTTTAATTTAAATTCTGATTAAGAATGCTCATGCCAGCAGGCTTCCTTGCTTTTACTTTTTTTTTCTTTTAACTATAAAATCCCTTGAATTCCTTTTAATTAAAATCCTTTTGATTCCTTTTCTTGTAGAAAAGAAATACAGTTATATGATATGTTCTTGATATATTTTATTTAGTCACTATGTATGTTGTTGATGTATATTGACTTGTATTATATAATCCCCCTTGAAGAATCAACATTGTTCCCTATGTGGCATTAGAAGATAGTGGATTTAGGTTGCCCGATTTAACAGTACATCCAGTAGTAAAATGTTGCCATATAGTACATTCAACTTTGCTGTCTTCGTTATTAGACTGGAAAATATTTTAATGATTTCAGTTTTTTAAATACCGTCAGGACACCTATGGGCATTGCATGCTTTCAAAAATTCAAATAAAACACATAATTTCAAGTTAACCCAAATTTTAGTCATATAAACATTTGATTAGGAATGAGTAAAACCTTCTACAAGTATAAAAAATAAATACAAAGCATATGTTACACAGTTTGTAACATGATCTGTAGTATATGTAATTTCTGTGCAGAAGTTTATATAA
Source organism: Eurypyga helias (assembly GCF_000690775.1). Classification (NCBI taxonomy): domain Eukaryota; kingdom Metazoa; phylum Chordata; class Aves; order Eurypygiformes; family Eurypygidae; genus Eurypyga; species Eurypyga helias. The sequence goes on from NW_010271514.1 coordinate 129,240, forward strand.
AATTGTATGGTCTGATTTAAAGGGACATTATGCACTTTAAAACACCTAGTTTTGCAGCAGGGTAAGTAACATCCTGGTGTTTCTACATTATCAGAGCTTGTATTGTATGTGTTAATTATTATTTTTTCATTTAAGTGTGTTCCTAGAGTTCCCCATATTACTACTTGGCTTGCTTTTGTGGAGGAAGAACTCTGCCAGTGGCCTTTATGCCCTGATCCCTCTATCAGGGGATGGTATTAGGACATCAGTTTACTGTGTAGTACTCAACTTCTTCCCCTTCTGACAACACTTAAGGTTCTAGCCGTTATTTGAACTGCTGTGTGGAGCAGTAGGTTGCTAGATATCTGGAGAGCTTTTTAGAAGCACGCATTGGAATTAGGTAGTCAACTTCTACCGAGTTTTAGCAGTGAGTGCTTCTGTGCACTTTTGTAAATTGTTCCCCAAACACTGGCTTTTGCATTTAGAGTAAAACATCAGCTGAAATGCTGCATCCACTTTCTCCAAACCTCTCTAAAAGATTTAAAATAAGTTTTTAAAATTTTGGATCAGCAACGTAAGTGCATTGAGATTTCCTGAAGTTGAACTTTATGGATTTTTGGATTATTTGCCCAAATATTTATACTGGGAAAGAAGCATTTGGTATTTGTTTGCTATCCATTAAAAAAAAATCTATTTGTCTTCTGGTGACTTGGAAACATATTCCAGAATACTTTGTCCAAATATAAGGTGTTAAATTTGGTCACCAGAATAGGCATTCCAGTGTAATTTACATGTGACAGCTTTTGTCGTTTGATATAATAGCTTCTGGACCAATGCTTGGAACCCAAGACAGATCTCTCTGTCAGCAACGGAAAATGTACGTAACTCTTGAAAACAGATGAAGATCTAAACTGGCCCTTTGGTGAAAAGCTGCCTGCTTTGGTGGAGATCATTATTTTTTCAGGGTAGTGAGGTATTCTGCTAGCATTTAATTTCTGTTTAGGGAATCTGTAATAATCTTGTTGTTTTGCTTGATCTGCTTTCTCTAAGAGTTGTTATACTGGCTCTCTAGAGCCCATTCAAATGCTTTTAGCACTACTTGTTCAAGATTTTGCATGATCGCAAGGCCTGTAAGAGCTAATGTTCAGGAATACAGAACAGTTTGAGTAGGATTTGATTAACGGTGTTGGATACCTGCCTCTTTCTTCACCCTGCTTTCTGAATACCATGAAAAACTCTCTATTATTTGAAATCTCATGATACGATGTTGCTGTTTGCTGAATGTTTTGATACTGGGAAGGTCACCCCAATATGCTCTGCCCTAGGTCTTGGTTAACACTGAATATGTTTGGAGAGAGAGAAGGAAATACATGTGCACACACAAATAACTTAAATTTTTGGAGTCTCGTATTCTGTTGTTTAGCATTAATATTTGTGTCATCAAACAAACCAAAACGTTTTTAAAATCCATCCTTTTATTATACCTGTTAGCCTCTCTACTATCCCTGACTCTGTTCCACCTCTCTAGAGCAACTGTATTTCCTTCCTCACTGGTATTCTCTTATGCTTTCTGGCACCAAAATAAAATTTCTTAATTCTCGCTTTGGAGGCTCTGTTCATTTGTTTGTTTCTTTGTCTTGTTAAAGCAACCATTTTCCTTTACTCCCACCATGAACCTAAGCTATCCATTTAATATCTTCTCTTTCTGGACCTTTTCCTGAAGGATACTTATTTTCCCTCCTCTTTGAAAAATTTTTATTCAAAACTCATCTGTAATACCTCTATGAAACACTGAATATGGGGTACACATGCAAGGAGCCAGCATTTTCTTACTATTTAGAGTTATTCAGAAAAATACAAATCTTTATGTCATATTTGCATTGCATCCACATTTATGTATATATTTTATTTAATACTGATTGGTGCTCTGTTAAATAGGATATAAGTCTGGAAGGGGAAAAGAGGAAGGCAATAAGGAATAATTTTTGAATGAATAATGATTAAATAATTACAACTCTGCATACCACTTAGGAAATGAAAGGACAAAGGTCTGTAACCTGCTGCTTCTAATGTAAGAACTAGGGATTTAAATCAACTGCCCAGCAGCAAAGGAGGTAACTTCACATAAAGGTGTACTCTGGCCTGGGACACTGGATGATAAAATTTAGCTTCTGAAACTAATCAAGTAAACTCATTGAAGAAAAAGGAAAGAAACAGCACAGAGACATTGGATTTGGGTCAGGAAGATCTTGATTCCTATGTCACTGGAGATTGTGAGAGTGCTTTGGGGGAAATATTGATGCTTCCCTAGATATCTGCTCATGGCTACAGTGGGAGACAAGATGCTGGGTTAGAGGGGAGTATTAGTGTCATCTGGATTGTGTATTGCCCAGAGAAATTTAATTCTCTCACTACTTCTGCTGCACAATTTTCAAATATGCAGGTAGCCTAAGCCAAACTTTGCCAACAGGCACTAACTTACCATACCTTATTCCTGTTGTCTAGAAGGTAAATGTCTTATCCAACCTTGTGGTTTATGCTGTTTCTGCTGGTGGTGAAGACACCTCTGAAGATATCTCCACATGTCATGAAGTAAGTTAAGTGATAAATATGCTCTTATAACACACTAATTTGGCATTCTACAGCTCTGTTCCTGCCCCTGAATGGATTTACCAACATTTTGTTACCTTCTCTTCTCTGTTCCTGCACATTTCCATTGGGCATTTTTCCCTGCCTGCTATATTTGTTTCCATCCTTGGTATTTGGCCAAGCAGGCCCAGTTGCACTCCTGATTCCTCTTACAAAATGTCTTTGCTTCTCAGTTTCTAGCTGATCTCCATCCTCATGCTTCCAGACTGCATCCAGTCACAGCTTCCCTCCTTCAGATTTAAGCCAACGTGTCACGGAGGATAAAAATTGTCATTACAACTTCTTTTCTTATACTTTAATTGCAGGAAATGTTTTGTTCAGCTGCTTGTTACAGTGAGCTGAGAATAGGAGGAGTCTTCAGGGAAATTTACAGTTCAATTCCAACATCCAGTTCATGCTGGGCTTGCTTAAATAGTGGTTTATTTTTTTTTTTTTATAGGAATCTGGGTGGGCCAAGTATAGGCAGATTTTTACAGGTGTAGTTGAAAAACTATCCTTGACACAGAACAACTTCCCTGCCTAATCCCAGGCTTTGTTTCACAACCAAATTAATAAGGTAAGCTTATTCGTACATTATTTTTTCGGTAGGAACAAAAATCCTGTGTTTTTCCGTGTCTGTTCCTTAGAAACAGGTTAATGTTTTTGGCTGAAGCTTCCAGAAGAAGTCTTCCAAAGCAGACCCCCTGCTTTGGCAATCATCAGCCCAAAAGTCACATTTGGCAGAGTCATGTAAGAAACAACACTGTTGTAGGAAGTATTGAGCTGCTTTAATGTTAAGCAGAGTATCAAGTCTCACTTAGTAGTAGTGTGTTATCCGGAGTAGTATACTGTCTCGAGCATTTTTAAAATTCTGGGTGCAATTTTGAAATTAGAGAGAACTCTAGTAAGCTAATTATCTATAAAAATTTTTTCTTTTTATTATTATTTTTGAGGTTGTGCCTTAAAAATAGTAATGTGACCTGAAGATGTCAGTCATTTCTAATTCAAGGCAGTTTGCCAGCAGGGTGCCTAAAATGTTAAGTCCCAACATTGTTTGCATGCAGAGATTGTGTGGGAGGGTTAATCAGTGGACCAAAATAAAGTCAATAGATTATTTTCTAAATTTCTGTTATGAACCATGTCCTTATGTTAATTAAAGCCATCTATACATGTTTATTTTCAAATGATTTATGGACGTGCATCCTCTTTCTTCTCAAACATCCCAAGGAATCTTAACCTGGTATGTAGATGCTTTATGTTTCTCTGTAACTGGAAAAGACCCACCCTGAATTAAGGAAGTATGTCACATTCATCCCAAGGATTTTATGTGCTAGAAGATAATGAGACAGTTGTGAAATCATATATTATGATTTAGAATTATAAATGGAGCAGTGGCAAGGCCTTTAGCTGAGGTTGCCCGAGTGTCCTGCTGGCTGATGGGAGCTTATCAGAAGTCTACAGGAAACTTTTTCTGGAGAACTGAAACAAAGCTAATGTCTCAAAACAGAATTTCTAAAACTGGCAAGACATTCCTTCAGAAAAAGGTACACTCTATCAATTCTGTATTACTGTTTAGCTCTGTTATAGAAAGAAAAAGACATCCACGCAGGGTTGCCAAAGGCTTTGAAAATGTTCCTGTTTTGAACATGAGAGAAGAGGAAAGTCAAACTTTTTTTCATGGATACACCTGGTATTCCATTATGTTTTTCTGACAGGAACATTTTTTGATGTGTGAAGAAGCCAAGCGGCGAGGGGGAATTTCTAATGGAAACTATTTTTGCAATTTTGTTCAGGGAAGTTAATTTGGCAAAAAATTCCTATTTGGGTTGGTTGGTTAGTAGTTTTTTGTCTTTTTTTTTTTTAATGTTCTCTATAACCTATAGAGACAAAAATTCATAGTTGACTCATGAATTAGCAGCTAGTTTTTCATTTACTATCACTGCCTGATGCAGTTGCAACTTACGTCAAATATGAAAAATTCCTCACTTAGTGTTATATAAATAGTAGTTGGAGCAAAAATAAGACAGGAATTATTTCCTTCCTTTCATCCACTACCTTTCAGTGTGTTGCAGAGGAAAAATCTGGATGTCTGTTTCAGCTTTTTGGTGTCTTAGTTTCTTTCTGAGGACAGATTGTGTGTGAAATCTGATAACGTAAGAATCCTTGTTTTCAATTTAATAGAGGGGAGGAGAATGTGACACGAAGAAGATTCTCTCTCTTTTTTGAGACACAAGATTTTTATGTGTTTCAGTAGTTTGTTGATCACCAAAACAGAACAATCATAGAGATCATATTATCAAAATATAATGTAAAAATTTAGGCTCCTGAAGTTGGCCATTAAAGTAATTCATAAGATTTGCCAGCAGAACTGCATACTTAAACTGGACCATTGATTCAAGTGGATGTTTTAAGTGCTTATGGAAAGCTTTCTATTAATAATTAATGTTACAATGTTGTTTTTTTAATACATATTCATGATTTTTTAAAACTTTCGTAATATTTCACTTATTGTCATTCAGCCTCTGCTGTGTAATTTTTTGTCAATACGTGCATTCTGCAACAGGAATTTATCACTAGGAATTTGTCTAGCTTCACTATAACACTTAAGACTGCTTTTATCCTTAATTTCTTGAGTGATTTGGTAGAGGGCCTTATGTTTGACATCATGGAGCTCAGTAAAACTTGGCCGTTGAAACACTGGTTCCATTGAAAAACATCTGGAGGGAAACCAATAGTCCAATATATCCTGCTAGACTACACTCAGCATATCCAGCCTCCTGGTCTTTCTCTTTGTGTTCTGCCTTGAAAAAACCTGGCTATACTTACAGAAATGTACAAACACAAGAACAAAATGGATGCACTCCATGTTCCTAAAAATGTCATATCTTGGCTGTGCTGAATGTGTATGTATGCTTGCTTGGCTGTAGCAGTGACTGGTTTTTATGTAGCTCTTTATCATCCTGATGCTAAAGCTGAAGACTGAAAAGCCCTATGAAGACATCTGGTTCTTTTGCTATTACCTCTGCACACTTTTTCCAGTGTATTTCTCATGTTTTACTTAGTTGAGTTTTAAATAGTTCAAATGGTCAGGTTTCTGTAATTTCTTTTGGACCTCTTCAATAATGTATGAAATGGCTTGCTTAAGACTAACAAACAATGTTATCAAATTAGTGTTTCCTTTTTCATTCACCATGTTCCAAGTAGTAAGAAGAAATCCTAATTCCTTTTGTGTCTGCATGTCAGCATCCCTCTAAAAGAAAAGGTTCTTAAAGGATGTGTCAATATTGCAAAAAAGCTTTGTAGCATCATCTCAGACTACTTGTGCAAACTTGAGAAAGTTAATGATCTGGCAATATTTATATTGTTTATTTTAAAACAAAACAAGCAGTTGATTGTGGCTCTGGGTTGGGTTTTTTTAGTTCTTAAGAGGAAGAAGAAAATAGGAAATAAAAATATTTTTAACTTGATTCTGTTCAGAGTTTCTGGTTTTAGACTTGTAGCTAGTGAAAAACATTGAGTTTAGTAGTTCTGAGAAACAAACGTCTGCCTTTAGAAGTGCTTGTTACAGCTTTTGAGTTGTACAACATGAAATTGGGGGTGAAAGTGACAGGCTACTGTTTAATCTTGTATGTCACTGTGTGGCACATGGTAACTGGAAGATCTTTTAAGATAGTTAAATCACAAAAGCTGACAATTACTTAAAGTTCTGTTTTGGAATGAAGAAAACAACCCTCATGCCTGGTTTTGTTTCTAAATTACATTACTATCTATGTTAACAGGTCTCTTATTTATTTGATTACCTGTAAATATTCATCTAGCACTAAAGAGGAGTCCTTATTCTGTGTGCAGCATCTAGCCCATCTCCTCTGCCCTACGACTTGGATTTGAGCTTTTCCATTCTCTCTTAACAGCTCTCAGCATATCAGTATCTTCCTTAAAAAAGGAGAAATAAAGAGACTTTAACAAAACTTTATAAACCATTCATAATGACTTTAAACATTTTCCTTAACTGTACATGGTCCACAGAAAAGTTAGCTAAATACTACAGATCTATCACTGTGGGATTCAGTCCAGATCATTCAGGTGTCTCTGACAGAAGAAAGGCTAAAACCAGATATCTTGACTTTGAAGCCAAAAGCAGCTGATGTCTTTTCACATGAGTGAGACAAACATTTCTATTCATCAGTGGCAATACAGTCATCCATATGCATGTGCACGTATATGGGATTACAGGCTCTACTTCTCATACAGTGAATGTTGGTGGGGAGCTGGCAGCAGCCAGCTTTCACTTTCCTGTTTTTTGTGGTCCTGCTGCATCTGCTGTTCCTGAGTCGTCTACTTTCCAGTGGGTGCAAGGGACAAGGGAATGAATAGAGGGAAAGCACCATGTGTTTAATTTTTTAACTGAGTTCCAAAATCACAAACTTCTTGAAGTTCTCAAGAGCAGCTGGAAACATCAGGACAAAATTAAGTGGCATGGAAATACCAAAACTGAAAAATAACACTAAATAAAACAAATCTGAAGGGATAACTGTTGCTGTTCCCTCTGAATTGGTGATATTTGTGTAGATGGAGCATAGGCCAGAATTTGGCCTCTCTAACTTATCCAAGCTATCAGGTTTTTTTTCACAAATCTAAAATTAGCTGTAGATGTTATTCTTTCTTCATTACAATTCAGCATTATGCTGAGGTTTAAGATAACTGAATTTCAAGTAAAAATTAAAATCTCAGCTGATTTTTTTTTTTCCCCTGTAAGCAGATTCCTTTATTTTAATCCCATTCTGACTCATTTTCTTTCAAGTTCTGAAGCCTGACTCCACAAATAAGCAATTTTTTAAAATAAAGGTTTATTTTATAATGGACAGTAAAATGGTAAAATACAACCAATCGTTGCTTTTTTGGAATGGTAAAAAAAATACATATATTGGCTTGATAAATATTCCCATACACATAACCTCCCTGTCGTTTAGCTGGAGTACTGTGTCCAACTGTGGAGCCCTCAATATCAGAAGGATATTGACCACTTGGAGCGAGTCCAGAGGAGGGCCACGAAGATGATCAGAGGGCTGGAGCACCTCTCCTATGACGAAAGGCTGCGAGAACTGGGCTTGTTCAGCCTGGAGAAGAGGAGGCTCCGAGGAGACCTCATTGCAGCTTTCCAGTATCTGAAGGGGGCCTACAAGGGTACTGGGAGAGGACTTTTTACAAGAGCCTGTAGTGATAGGACAAGGGGTAATGGGTACAAATTGAAAACAGAGAGGCTTAGATTAGATATCAGGAAGAAATTCTTCACAGAGAGGGTGGTGAGGCACTGGAACAGGTTGCCCAGAGATGTTGTGGATGCCCCATCCCTGGCTGTCTTTAAGGCCAGGCTGGATGTGGCTTTGAGCAACCTGGTCTAGTGCAAGGTGTCCCTGTCCATGGCAGGGGGGTTGGAACTAGATGATCTTTAAGGTCCCTTCCAACCCAAACCATTCTATGATTCTATGATTCTATAAGGAGAGGTGGCAAATAGGCTTGTTTTCAAATGTGACTGAGGCAACTAGGGGCTGTTACTTCTGGTGCTACACCATTGATATCAGTAGGAATTTTGCCACTACCTCTCAAATAGACAGTGAGAACAATATTGTTTGATACTGAATTTTCGAAGAAAAATCAGTGTCTATGTGCCAAAGTCACTGCTGACACTAAGGATTCAAAATTATGGCATGATTTCTACTCATGCTAGGTTGTTTTTTGGGTTTTGTTTTGTTTTTTTTTTTCTTTTTATCCCTTTGCATTTCTGAGTGAGACTATTGCTGCTATTATTTTATCTTTTAATTGGCAGGTACTGCAAAAAATCACTTCTCATCAACGAGAAAATACGTGTATTGAAAGCCCCTGTACTGAGCTACAGCTGAAAATTTGACAGTTATGAGGGCAATAGAAAACGTGGTTTGTTTTGGCTATTTACAGGTTAAAAAATTTGATGAGCAGTAAATTTTGCATACACTAATATGTTAGCATCAAATCTAACTTAATGGTTTTCAGCTGTATCAAGGATATTCTTTAATTGATTGTTAATAAGCTGGAGACATGGTTACAGCAACACAGAGAATTACATCTGTTTTGTTACCAAAAAAAAAAAAAAGATAACTAAAAGCCTAATGGACTCCTACTTCTATCTGTGAGCTGCCTTGAAAAGACAGGAGATGCAGTGCACAAAACAGAATAAAGAAAGATCTACTGGAGTGGAAATCTGTTAGTTCAGTTTATCAATAATCAGGAAGAATAGGAAACCCGAGAGAGAGGCAACACTCTGAATGCAGCCTGCTCAACATAAAGTGAGACTTTAATGAAAGATAGTTAAACTATTGTCTGCTCTTCAAACTCCTCATCAGTATTCTGCCTTATGCAGTGGGAACATCTATTAATTACAATGGAATCATTACTAAGTAAAAATTGTAACCATGGCTATGCATGATGCACGGCAACTTGCAATGCTGCTCGCACAAAAATCGCACAAAGAGTACCGTCACTTATGCATGTCATCACTGCATTCGTAGCCTGATTCCTGAACTCTGATTAAACACTGCTGAATATCTCCCCCCACTATTCTCTCTCTTGCCTGCTTTTATTTCCTGTGAAGATTTGGACCTCTGTTCTTTGTATCTCCTGCCATGGCTCAAAATCCTGCTTCTTGGTTCTTTTAACCTGCCACGTCCAATAATCACGCACAGAAAACGCTTATGCAAGCCAGTTGGCTTAGTTTTCTGTCTTAAGGGAAGAGTGCATCTGTTTTTTGGATTAAATCATGCTTATAAAGTCGTGCTTATTCAGTTGACAGAAAAAAATTGCCTAATTTAAAGCTTTCATTTGCTCTTGTGCTAAAAGATTTCAGAGCCTTAATTCACCCTCTCTTTATCCTTCTAGAGCAATAGAAAATTAGAGTTCATTATGGTGATCCAATCTCTCCTTTTGTCTTGATTGGAGACACAGTAAGCTCTTTGCCAGAGATGTCGACTTTCCTGAACAAGCCTTTCAAGGCTTGTACGCTATCTGTTGTTTTCTCAGTGGGCTAATTAGGGTGGATTAGTGCCCATCAGATATACCATAGAGATGAGCCAAAAGCTGAAGGGGAAGGTAAACTCCAATGTCAAAAATTCCACCTTTGCAAGGACTACTGCCCTCAGACACAAGGTAAGATGCTGGAGGAGAGCAGGGTACACTTGCAAAGGCGATTCTGTTTTGCGGCAGGACAACAACCTAAATGTGGAACATGATCTCATGACTAGAGCTGTTGAGTTTTTGGTTGGCTCATTCCAATAGCATTTGTTTTGTGATTAAAATGCAGGCAAATTTCAAAACAAAGTGTGGTTTTGAATACAAAAAGTTGCATTAGAAAATCATCAACACAGAAACGTTCTCTTCAGAGAGTAAGAGAAAAAAGATTTTATTTTTCAGACCAAATGAATTAATAGAAACCATCATTGTTTTAGGATTTATTTTTTATTTCTTGACCAGAGCCTGTGATTTCTTTCAGGGTAAGTTAGACTAAAAAAATTTCACTCAGATCTCTTCTTCTCAATGAGACTGAGTGGAAGACTTAACAGAGAGACCCACATAGTAACTCTTCTAAAATACGTCTGTAGAGATCCTATTCCTTTAAAAGGTAGGTTAGCCATGGTGGGATTTATCTGTCATCTAGACTGTCTTCATGGTCAGCACAGAACAGAGGAGCATCTAGCGCACAGCTAATCTCTGCTTAAATTAGGCTTAAAAATAGGTCAAACGTGTGATCTGTATGTGTTTATGCTCTCTGCTGACTAAAGGGCAGTTCAGATGATTGGTTCATACATAGACATGTGTACAGTGACAGTTGAAATAAGGTGAGAAGAATGCTGCTCTTAAATTATTTTTATGCTTTGGGTTTCAGAAATAAGCAAAGAATTAGAAGGAAAGGTTGAGGTTTAGACATGCCTTACACTCAGGAATCGCAGTATGGTTTGGGTTGGAAGGGACCTTAAAGACCACCTAGTTCCAACCCCCCTGCCATGGGCCAGGACACCCTCCACTAGACCAGGTTGTTCAAAGCCTCATTCAGCAAGAAAAAGCCAGTGCTGTCTTGTGGCAAGGCTGTGAGAAATCAGAGATCCCTATATTCTGTGACTAAGTAGGGACTGAAATGATCTGTGCTGCTCTGGGGGGATCGCACCTCTCTGCATTAGGTCCAGCAGCAAGTCTGGTAACCAGGTTCTCGCACATGAGAGTGAAAACTTAATTGTGGATAACTGGAAAATGTATTCAGGGTCCTGTGCTACATTTCAAATACGATTAGTGGAGTTATTCACCAATTAATAATCAGAATTATTATGTTTTATAAACAGCAACTAACAAAAGAATTGGAGAAACCTTTTCCACCCCATTCACATGCCAGTAAGTCACTGAACTGCTCAAGAGACTAAAAAATGTTTTGACAGAACAAAAGTAAAATTCCCTCAGCTCTGCTAAGTACATTTGTCTTCGGGAAGCAACCTAAAGACTGACAGCATCTTGGTTTGTGTATGCTTTCGAGAGCACGGAAACAGGTCGGGATTTACAAAATACTTGGTATAATGTACATGCATAAAGGTCAATCTTCCAGACTGCTTCAGGATCTTGCACACTGAGCCTTTGCCACTGCAGGTTCACTAAACTTTCCCTCTGACAGTCTGGCTCCCACCCCAGTCCCAAGGTCTGTACCTGCCAAGCGAAAAGATTCATTCATCTGTGATGCGCAGTAGGTGTGGGATTCCTTTGTATGGCCTCACAGCATCCCGCCTTGAAGTGCGAGTGCGGCAGCAGTTAAAAGCTGTGAGCTGGGCCTCTGCTGGTGTGAATGTTTTATGATGAGAAGAGTGTCTGTTATGTTTTTTTGGGCTTGTTTTGGAGTCTCAAGAACCTCTTAATTTGGAAATCCCCTCAGTGGCTGTATCTTTGGTGGTAGTGGTGATAGTTAAAAGAAAAAAAAAGTTTTCATTGCCTATAAGGTGTATAGAGCCAATCATCATGTTAATTACATGTCACAGAGTAATGAATAATACTGCACTTTTATCATGTAGGGAATAACCTGCGGTTTGTCAGATGGAGCTTTGTGTTTTAAATGAACACCCCCAAACAAAACTTAGCACTGCTCCAATTATGTGAGGACAGACTCTGCTTCAATGCTTTTTCAAGACTTAAAGCTTTACAGCTGTGGGAACAGCAGTTCGACACACTGTTCTGCAAACACCAGAAGTCTAAGCTAAAATGTAAAGCATACATTTTGTATTGCTGATTGGCTTTGTATTATTCATCCATATGCTCCAAGAGCATAGTAGTGCTGAGAATAAGTAAAAAAAAAAAATCTTCAGAGCTGAAAAAACATTATGATTACAACATATTTTTGTATAATTGTCTAATTTTGCGACTTTGGAGAGTGTTTATGTTCTCAAAATTAATTAGTGTGGAGTGTAACTGCTTTAAAAAATGTAATTCCTCTCAAAACTATGTGGTTAGAAATGTATGCCTCAGTGAATATACACTTCATTATTCTTGAATATAAAAGTTTATTGTTCATTACATGGAAAATTGCAGTTGAAGCATTTCACAGCTTGAAGAATTACTATTATCCCAAATTAAATTATGGAAAGATTTTTCATGGGTCAGTAAATTGAAATAATTTTTATTTGAAAAGTATTCAGAGAAATACTTATGTGAAAGATAAGTGAAGTCAATGATTTAAAGGGAAAAATCAGTGGAAAATTAAGAGGAAAGCAGCACAAAAAAGAACTTAAGGTACATTTCTGGAAAATACCTACTACTGTAATAGGGAAAAATTGTGCACCCAAAGCCCAATTAATTCAATATAACTAGTTTTGTATCTTGTTAAAAAGCCTTGTTAAGGTGGAGTTTGGTATTAACCCTTGTCATTGATGCTAAGCTATATGCAAGTTAGATTGTGATTTTAGATGTGTGCGTATAGAGGGAAGTGACTCTTGACTCTTGCGTTATCAATTACATATGCAGTGAGTCATGGCATTTAGGATTATGTTGGGTCCCGTGGCTGCTAATTCCTCTCTTCAAATCCAGTAGGGAGTGGAGCCTTCAGTGGCTGGGTTGGTCCACAGAGACCTTTGTGCTGCTAGCAGCCCTGAGCCAGATTACCTACATATCCCCACACAGAGGAGGTGAGTACAGGCATGGGCAAGGTGCTCTACACTCAGCTGCAGTGTTTGGTGTCTGCTTCCGGTTTTCTTTGTGCTGCAGAAAAGAGATCTCACCATTTCTCGATGTAGCCTCAGTGATCTCTGAGCTGTTTCATACTGTGTCCCTGCCTTACCCGTCTGCCTGTGATGGCTGTTGGCAGGCAGCAGTGCTGTTGGCAAGAGCAGGACATTTGCACCTTCTGGTGATATATGATCTGTGTGCGCCTTGGTCTCAGTCTGCTCAGTGTCTTCATGTGTGGAGGACTCTTGGACCAGAAGAAAATTTTCACGCTGCTGCCTGCTTCAGTTCTGGGAGATGAGAAATATGCTGCCAGTTCCTCAGTTTAAATGAAATGGCAACTTCAACAAAGTAGGCATGCTTTGGGGCTGTGATTGCAGATTGTCATATGTTGCAGATATCTTGGAATAGAATTAGAGAATCACTTAGGTTGGAAAAGACCTTTAAGATCATCAAGTCCAACCAGTACGTCTCAGTTCAAAGTAATGGTAACTCCTGCAGTCTCAGATCAGATTGTTTTTCTTCTTTTACACCTACCTTCAAGGCCTTACTTGGCCTTGGCTCTTTACATTTCTGCAAATCTCTATTTCCTCTAATTTCAGCTCTTAACATTGCAACCCATTCATTTTCTTACTTTTCAGTTATATAAAAATATCAGCAGATGATGACTTAGGCTTCCTTGGAGCCTTCTTATACTATATAAAAGTAAATGTATGGATCAGTAACATTTTCGATAGGTGATTTGTTATTTTGCAACTGTTTTAATGATGCAGAATAGAAATTGAATGTCTAAACCCAGTCATTGCTGCAAAATGCTTGAAATCAAGCTCAGTCATCTGCAGCCCAAGCCATCAAGTTTAGCTTCCTTAGGAAAAACTGATTTTACATACAGGGACATGGGACAGGTGAAATATTTTATACAAACCCAAATAAATTAGAACTACAGTCTAGATCAACTTCTGCCCAGTGCAAGCTATTTGTCTGACTTTGTTTCACTGACTTAACTTTTCCTATTCCATGAATAGGACCTGGATTGTGTTTCTGGCATAGGAAAGAAACCTTGGAAGTTTCTTCACTATTGCTGCACATGTGAGATCAAAATAAAGGTTGCTAGCCCTGTCTGTCCATTTTCTTCAATCCCTAAATGACCGGTAGAATTTACCTCTAATTTTTCTTAATCAGAACCATTTTCCTGCAAAAATTAACAAATTAATAACTAAAATTACTCTAGTATAATTTTGTCAGTCTTTTTCCTGTTAGAGTGGTCACTGTGAGAAAACAAAGTATCAATGGAAATGTATTTAATTTATGCTTTTGAATGTGAAGATATGGTTTTGTTATGGTTGTTGTAGACAGTCTCAGTTAAATACTCTACTAACCAGAAATATGTAAATGGGAAAAAGTCGTTTTTATATTTACCACCTAATAGCAAAATGGTGTTCACCAAACGAATACACTTTGGATCACAAATTTCAGGAGCGAATCATAAAATCATGGCCTTTTTGTTTGGTTTTGTTTTGGTTTTTTTGCTTAATGTGGGTGTACCTTTCAGGACGCATGGCACATAAAGAGGCATTAAAGAGGTTGGAACTAGATGATCTTTAAGGTCCCTTCCAACCCAAACCATTCTATCATTCTATGATTCTATGATTATTAGCCCTTAGTTGTAGGGAGCTAGATTACTTTCCTGCTCTGATGCACTTTTCAGGAAAATCTGTGCTAGGCACAAAGCTAGATGTTTAGGTCAGTAGATGTAAATTAGTTCTTTCCTTTTTTTCCCCTCTCATACACATCTACATAAAAGAAGTTTTAAGACTTAACCCCCACCCCCCAAAAAAAATCCCTAACAGCCATGTCAAAAATCTTACTCATGCTGTAATTATCTGCAGAAGCAAACAACAAAACCCTGCTAGTTTTTTTCTTCGCAGTCTGTGGTAAAAGTATGATAGGGTTCACTAGTAATCACCCTGACTCCATTCATCTCTCTGCAAAGTCTTCATGTAGTTTTTCTGCATCATCCCCTAGGCTGCGGCTCTCGTGGAAACCCATTGGTTAGTTTAACCACTTTGAGGCCTCTCAGCAATTTCTTTTCCCCTTATAAACATCTTGGTACATTTGCTGGTACTCTATGTGTGGGCTGGCATCCTTGTGCTTAGTGATGCGCGATTCCTTCCTGCCATGGCCTTCCTCTTACTTGTGCTTCTTGGATAACCACTGACTCTGGAACATCCTTCATGGTAAAAACTTTCCAGAGCAGCAGCACAGGGAAATATAATTATAACATTTTCCTATTTATGCTGGCAAATTGGCAACTTGTCATGGTCTGGATCACAGAAGTTTGAATAGAGACGAGCCTCATAAAATGCATTTTATGTTTCTTTTTCCAAAACCCCTTCAAACTTGATTTTATGATACACATTTAAGTTAAGCATCATGACCTTTCAGCTGCTGCTGCTTGAATATGGCAGTGTTCCAGAACATGTTCTAGAAATTTCTTTTAAAATTTCCTTGGGCAAGTTTGGGGTTTTGGGGGCCCAAAAGCAAAGGCAGAGCCTAGACTTAGCTGTCACTAAAGCATCCAGGGAGAAGAGACTTTTACAATCCAATCTGACAGACACAGATAAGCCTTCTGCTTCATTTTTATTCTTAAAGGAACATCTGTGTCATAACAAATACTGAAGTTAAATGTTTTAAATTCTGTCTTGATGAAAACTTTTAAGACACAGATATTTAAAATATAACAAGGATGATTTTCTAGAAGAAGGAAAAAAAAATGTTGATGAGAGATACTTGTGATACACCCTGAAGCATTTAGAAACATCTGATTGTTAATGGTGAGGAATTCCACATGGGAGTGCAGCATGCCTGTTTGGTTTGGGAATCATTGAAATTCTCTGCAGGACACTGAGAAAGCCCGATTGTCCAGTTTATAGATTAGGGATAAAGTAAGTAAAGTGTAAATTACGAGAGCTAAGTCTTTCCTAAAAGTCTGTTGCATAAAATTGTCTCTGTGATTTATCTTTCTTCTTCTAAATAAGTACAACAAGAAGTTATTGCTAATATCTTGGAATACTTTTAAGTCAGGCTTAGGTCTTAAGCACACAGTAATGTTACCTCTTCCAGTCCATAGACAGGGAGAGTACATAAATGTTACTGAACCTTTTGCTGATTCTTGATGCTTATAAATTTTACTTTCCAGCTATCTTGGAAAGGCAGTACTCCATGCTGAGAAAAATGTTCTGATGAAACCTCCAACGTGTTGGTGTGGTGGTTTGTTTTTTTTTTCCCCTCAGAGTTTTGAGCTGTATTCTCTTCTTCTGTGAACTTCAGTGCTTCCAGCTGTGTGTCTGAAGTACAGAAGAAAAAAGGAAAGGTAACATGGGTTGCAGCATGCTGACAGTAACTCTTTCTAAATCCTATTCTGTAAATTGGAAAGGTAATTAATGCCATTTTATGAGTTTCTCAAAACTTCGTTGAAATTATCATTTCAGTGAAAAGATGCAGAGAAAAAGATGAAACCCATTTGAGACTGCATTAATGCTGACCTAGTTTAATGCTCTTTGGAAATCTCTTTAGAATATCTCTTTTCTAATTACAGCCCATTTTCTGAACAAGTTTTTGCAGATATGACCAAGCAGCAAAAACGCTTTCTGATTTCAACCAACCACCAAAGTGTCTGTTTACTGTTTCTGGCTGAGCACATACCTACATCAGGATGATACATACATACTGAGTGTGAGAACGTTGCAGTCTATCAGTATAGAAATGAAACTGGGTATGTCTCCTGAGCATCTTGACATGAGGCAAAATGAAACAGCTTTTTTGCTAAAATACCCTAATCAAGGATCTTTTTTTTTTTTTTTCTGCCATTATAAAATCACTTGTAAAGTCAATCTTATCTAGTGGGGAGATTGTCTTTCAGTAAATCTGATCCTTAATTTATTTGTTATAAAAAAAGGGCAGGGCAAATATTTATCCCTGTGTCATACATACTTAGCATTACCTTTACATATGAAATACAGGCAATGAAACTCAAATATTTTTACTTGCACAGGTCGGTACAGAAAATTTCCTTTCTTATAGATGTTAGTCATTAGCCCAAGATTTGGTTATGAACAGTTAGAGTCAATGACTTTTACTCTGACATTTTAGCCCAGATGAAAACAAAGACACCACCTACGTATGTAAAACTGACCATGCAGATATTTGTTTTCACATTCTTTGCTCACTTGGTCTTTGTTTTGCTTAAATGTCTTCCTGTGAAACCTGAATGGTAGCACAGGGGGGTTCCTGTTCTCTGAGGACAGCAAGGGATGAAGGAGAGAGCATGCACCCTTGTGAGCTAGCTGTTGCCTTTAGGAGTC
The DNA here is from genome assembly GCF_000690775.1 of Eurypyga helias. Taxonomy (NCBI): domain Eukaryota; kingdom Metazoa; phylum Chordata; class Aves; order Eurypygiformes; family Eurypygidae; genus Eurypyga; species Eurypyga helias. The sequence goes on from NW_010271514.1 coordinate 146,435, forward strand.
ACGTACCAATCCAAGAGCCTTCTCAGGTTGGGACTGCGTTGAAACTGCGATACTGTTATTGCTAAATCCATGGTCACAGGAGGGCTCTGCTTTGACTCAGAAGAAAACGTGTACAGTCATTTTCATTAGATTAACGTGGACATTTTTTGTTTCTTCTCTGATGGCAGAAAGGTCTCTTTTTTTTCAGAATGGAAACCGAGTTTGCATTTGTTTTGTCTGATGAAACATGAAAAGACACTTGTCTATGAAAGGTAACTTTTCTTTACGCAATATGGAAAGGGAAATCTCTGAGTGTCACCCTGGAGCTTGGAAGAGTTTCTACCTTCAGAGAAAGCAGCATCCTGATCTTTAATATAGAGAACTTGTAGAGAGAAATCCATAATCATACACTTGATTTGTTTTTATCTAATGTGGTTCTTTTTGGATCACAAGCTGTCAGATAAATGCATAAAATCTTTGTTGTTTTTTAGGTCACATTCTTTATTACATCATTTTTTAACTCTGTAAGAAGCATCTATTTGTATATTGATTTTTAATGTTAAGGTTCTGAAACATATTATTTTCCAATAAACAAGTACCATGAGTTGTTCTCTTTTCCTTTTTTTCTTCCCCCCCC
>NW_010271514.1:147081-150280 GCF_000690775.1 Eurypyga helias
CCCCCCCTCAACATTTCAGCCTGCTTTACAATGGCAACGTGGAAAAACTGTTTCACACTGAGAGCAGTTACATTAGTTGTAGTAGAAGGGATAAAGTGGTCGACACGTTGCAAGTGTTTACGTTAGATGACACAATGTTAAAATACCCAAATGCTCTTTCTACTATTATTCTATTCCTGGTAGTACCCATGGAGCTCTGTTGTGGATGAAATTTGTCTTGCTAGTAGTTTATACTGTCTTTCACAGATCTAGATAGCTACTTTCTGTGTTTTTGTAGCTGCCTGTGTATGTGTCTGTCCTTCCATTTCTGAGAAGCACCTTTTACATTTGTAATTTTTGTTCATGAGTTGAGTCTGAATTTAGAAATGGGGGATATGAAATGTAAAGTTATACACCTGGGTTTTTTAATATACCAGTTTTATTTATTTAACCTTCAAACTCATAAAGGTAATTGCTTGGAATCTTCCAACTTTTAAAATATTTGTTGATTTGAGATTACTGTGTCAAATGTGTGGACAGTAGATGGAGATTAGTATCTCAGAAACATTCAGCATAACTAAATTAGACTTTATAGGTGTAGTCAGTTATACACTTGATTTGTCTTGGGAATCAAGGCAGTGCATGAACATTTCTCTTTCTTAGTATTTTTGATCAACTTACTACCTGCCTCTCATTTCTGATCACCATTCTTAACAATATTTGCCTAGGGGATGCAAATTCTATGAGGGAAGCAACTTTAAACAATAAAATACTTCTCCCCCTCCTCCCAATGATTAATCACTGCAGTACTTCAGGGATCGCAATCTATTGTCATTTTCTGCATGTTAAAGCAGTTACTGCAATTGATGGCATGATGTCTTTATAATAGAATCCAAAAGAATTTTAAACCATTCATCTATTTACATATGTTTTAAATTATCCCATGAAATTTAACAGAAGATTGGTAATGTCTCATTTGAGATTGTAAAGGACTCTTTTATAACAGTTGCACAAAATGCTTTTGTGTCCTGTGGCTTATGCACAACTGAAGGTTGATTTACCTGTTAAGAGGCACACAAAAGCGAACTTGTAGACTGCATTTACAGTGGGATCTCATTAGCTCTTTGATTATAGTGTTTTAATCAGTCAACAGTTGAAGTGATGCCAGCAGAGCAATAATGGAAAAGTTTTTCCCTACCACTGTCCCTCTGCCTCTTATTGGGAGACATGTTGAGGGTCTTGGGTTTGTCTTGCTATAACATAACAATAATCAAAATTTTAAAATTTTTATGGATCAGGCAAGTTACTTCTTGCCCAGCTTTATCTTGAAAGATCACACAGCTGAATGTGTATTTTCATTACTGAATCATCACAGGCATAATGATGAATACACATTGCAGATCAACTGACACCTGTTTCTGCATGTGTTGGTGCAAATAACTGTTTTCAGGTTTACTGTTCTTACTCCTCTGTTTCTATAAATTGCATCATATAAATTTAAGTTTGCTTATCATCTGCATGAAAAATGCTTTAGTTTACTATGTCTGTAGTATGTGTGTTTATTAATACATAACTCTGTGTGCATTTATACAGAATATAAATTATAGATAGAATTTTGTGTTTATATTCCACTGTGCTATCTAAATAACTTTCTTGTTTGAGTTTTTTTTTTTCCCAAAGAAATATATACCTCTTTAGATTCCTTTTTAAATCTGTTCACAATGGTCTACATTTTTGATCCACCCACCATTTCATTTTGTTAAAATAAAAATTTAGATTTTTAATTTTATATTTACATAATATAAGGAAATAGCAGGTTCCCCTTAGCTTTTCTGTCTTTAGAAGTAAGAATCTTTTCTCTCATGCTATCTATGCTGTTGCCAGAGGGATGGGAAGATGTTCCTCATTTTTCTGGGCAGAAGATGACGTGACATCACCCACTTCTTCCTTTGACAGGTACACACATAGGAGACAAGATGTTGAAAAAGTGGTGGGTTTTTTTTGTTGTTTGTTTGTTTGGGGTTTTTTTAGTGATTAAATTTTGATTCAGTGCCCAAAACTCAGGGGGCTCATTGAGTCAACTGTAACATTTGAGTCTGTCAATATCTACATGGTTTTTAAGCTATTTTTTAATGGAGAAATTATGATTCTGTTTAACTCACAGGTGTTTAATAATGCAAGATACTAGTTGCAAACATAACCTCGATAAAATTTCAAAACCCTTTGTTTTTCATAGTTACAGAATATAAGACCAGCAGTGGTGAGAGGACTGAGGGTAGTCTCACAATGTGGAAACTCACAATAGTATACAGTTGATCACAAATGTCTGAATATGATTCATTTGGGTGAGGATTACAACCTCTTCAAAATTTCAATATCAGTTTTCTGAACTGTCCAAGGGCTGAAAGTCTTTCCTCAGCCAGCCCCAACCTGATTTTTTCTTTTCAGATGCTATCAGCACCTCTCCAGCTCCCAGCCTCATACTTTATTATGCAGGAGCACAAGAACTTCTGTGAAACTCCTAGGTATTGCTGAACTTGAAATTTTCATATTTTGTGATTTTGCTTGTTTAACCTACATAATGTGAATGGAGTTTTCTGAGAACACCAAACCTCCTCTGACAGGAAGTGCACCAGGGTTACATAGTAGCAGGTTCTATAACAACTGGAGAAGATGTAGAATAAGAAACTGTGGCAAGAGGAGAAAAGGAGTGTGTTTGGGACAAGAGAGGAGTTTCTGTTTGCATGAAAAAAACGTAACTCTGGACTTTTTTTGGGTTCAGACAGAGGTTGCAGAGTAGGTAGATTCCTAAATTCTTTTAAGAACTGATTTGCCTAGCTCTGGAGATGCTTACTGCAAGGCTTCAATTCCAAAATGTTTCTAGCCAGATTCCATTTGTTATCACCACATTTTGAAGTTTCAAGTAATACTGTGCAGGTTTTATTTCTCACTTTCTATTAGTGAATTCTGTAGAGTTATGAGCTTTTTCATTCTCAGTTTTCCAAAACTTCCAACAGATGTCTTGCCAGCAGCAAAGATGATTAAAGGGCTCTGAAGAAGTAGAGTGCTGCTGGAAATCTGAAAGGGGTCCCACTGCAGTGCCAAAAAGCCTTGGAAAATATGTATAGCCACCTTCTTACTGGAAATGTGTATAGCCCCTTCTTGAAGAAATCCTCCACAATACAGCTACTTCATTATACTTCTTTGTGATTTTTTTTTT
>NW_010271515.1:0-26493 GCF_000690775.1 Eurypyga helias
CTTCCAGGTGAGAGGCCCTGCGACCCCCGCTTTGCGCCCCACGGCCCCGCACCCTGGCTTCCGGCCTTACCGTGCTTGCTCCCCGGCTTGGGCAGAGTCCGCTTCGGCTGACTCCTGACAAACCTGGGGGAAGAGCTGACTCTCTGCCAACTTAGCAAACTCGGGAGGAAAACCTTTCATTCGTAGCAAACGCGGAGAAAGAGCCGTTGTTCCTGCTAACTCTTGGCAAACTTGGAAAAAGCGCTGTTACTCTTAGCCAAGTTAGGAGAAACACCCACTTTTAGCAAACCTGAGCAAAGATCTGCCTTTTGGGCTAACCCTTAGTAAATGGGGGGTAGGAGCCCTATTTTGCTAACTTTTAGCAAACTGGGGGGAACAGAGCCCTCTTTTACTCCTGGCAAACTTGAAGAAAGAGCTGTCTTTTACTAACTCCCAGCAAACCTGGGGAAAAAGCCATCTTTTACTAACTCTTGGCATATGTGGGGAAAGAATTGTTTTGTTGTGAGCTTTTTAAATGAAGCAAACTTGAGGAAAGGGGTTTTTTTTGTTTGTTTTCTCAAGTTTGATAAAAAACATACCTAAACCCCCTGTTTTTCTAACTTGTAGCAGCGGCCTAAAAACTGCCCTTGCTTCTGCTCTCCGAGAGGAGCAATGCTGCAGCTCCCAGTCGCACTCAGCCTCACACCCCGCTTGGCTCCCTCAGGCTGTTCTGGCCTATTCAGGGATGAGCTAAAAATTCAGCTTCCTGGGACTCCATCCAGTGATGGAGGCAGTTTGCATATTTTCCCCTTTTTAAGCAATGGTCTGGACAGAACACAGCGTTGAGTTTTAACTAAACCCAGAATGTTAATTTCACATCTTTAAAGAAAAAAAAAAAATTCTACCCCACCCCACACCTCCACAACACACTGTGGGGAGGAAGGAGAGCGAATGCAGAGCTGGAGCAGCCACAGCTCAGGCACGTCACCGGCTCCTCATGCTTAAGGGCTGTCACTAACTCTGCTCCTTGGGTAGTTTCTCTTTTTTTCTATCTAAACAAACCCTAAACACCAGAGCAGCCGTTGATTTTAAGGGCTGGCAGAACTAGCTAGTGCTCAGGCACTTCCCCCAGAAAGGAATCCCCCACCTCCCTGCTTATTGTTCTCCCAGATTACAGCCCAGGCTTGTCAAGCCAGGAGAGGAGGAGCCGTGGCATGTTCCAAGCGTGGCGGTTTCCACCCCAGAAGGGATATGGAAATTATTGCAGGGACTGGGTAAATTAAAAGACACATGTTCTCTGGACTTCTCCAGGTAACTTAAGATCCATTACTGAAAGTCAAAACATTGCCACACCCAGGCCAAAGACTGGGTCCCACCTCCGGGTTCAGAACATTCCCCATGGGAGGGGGCACCAGCATGGATTGGGGGAAAGAAAGTTTGTGGCGTTTCCACTACACATGAGAATTAAGGCCTTGCTATTGCAACTGCAGCATCTTCCTCCAGAGAACGCAAATGTTAGCATTTGAGGATGACACAGCATGTAGAGGGAAGACAAAGCCGCAGCGGCGTGGGGGCAGTTACGGGCGCCTGGGCTAGGGACGCCCGTTACTGCTGCCTTGCGGCAGCGGTTCACGGACACTGGGGGAAGGGAGGGGTACAACTCACCAAGAAGGGCTTGGAGCCTAAAGCAGCATCCTGACAGGGGAGGGCTGGCTCTGCTTGTTTCCTGACGCTAAATAGTATTGGAAAGCCAAGGCCTGTTTAAACCTCTGAGCCTTCCCTTAATCCAGGGTCCTAAACTGCACAAGCCCAAAGCAAACATTACCGGTCCGTGTCCCAGAGGAGCTAAAGACAATCCACTGCCTGCTGCTGGGGTGGTACCGATGGACAGGAGGGCTGCTCTTCAGTGCTTTTACAAGGATCTGTTTGACTGTCTTTCCCTCTCTCACTGCAAAATACATTGCCTTGGAGGTGGGGGAGATGAACTTAACCGATCCCAAGCCGATGCAGATCAGGAACACAAGCCCTAAGAAAGAAATGCTGCAAATTCAGTAAAATAACAAAGTCACGTGGGAATTGCTCCTGTTGCTACAAGGCAGCGCCGCTGTCTAGAAAACCAGGGCAACAGGCAGAGCTTCCCAGGGCATGGGAGGGAGGCTGGGGCAGGCAGCACCCAGGGCTTTCTCCAGCGGGGACTGGGAGGAGCTGGGATTTTCCACATGGGAGGTGGCTGCATCTGAAGGTATGGTGGGTGCTCACAAGCCCCTGTGCCTGCTGCCAGCCTGGGCAGCCACCCCAGCCAACAAAGTCTCCCTGTGGGGTCTCCTTACAAGCTGGAGGTGGGATGACCAGGTAGTCAGCAGGGTCACCGACTTCCTGGGATAATTGTACAGAGGGAAAACAGCAGAAGGTTGGCTGGGTTTCCAAACTGCCCCGAGCAGGAATCCATGGAAAAACAATTGCAGGAAGGAGAAGTTGCAGCAATCAAGCCATATTGATGCCAGATTTCTGTACAAACAAAAGGGAAATCTGGATAGATGAGACTTCAGTTATGGGATTCTTCTTTTCCACTGGAAAAAAAACACCACCACAATCCAAAATTTCACACAGCATGTTTCTCCTTAGGACCTGCTTTTCCAGCTTAGGAAGACAGCTCAGCATGAAAATGAAAACACACATTTGTGATTCAGTTCTGCATTCACCATACACCTCAAACTCCCCGATACTTGGTGGGAGCGCTGAGCATAGCCAAAACACATGACTGAACTCCAGCTCTGCATTTTATGAAACCGTGCTGCTGCTCGCCAGCATCAGCTTTCCCTCGGCGTACAGGCCGAGAATGAACTGCGTTTAGAAAAGTTCAGCTATTTACATATTTTCCATTAAAATGATCTTAGTTTTCTTTCCTTAGACTGCCTGCATTGTTCCTAGTTTGCATGCGTTTCTTTAATTGGTGACATATTTTAATGGAGCTCCATTCCAAGCATTTGAGGATGCAAAAGTTATTACAAATGCCACAAGTGACACAGCAATTTAGCAAAACACTGAAGTGACTGTTTCAAAAATCCTTGTTAAGCTTTGGCATTGTTCCCCTCTATTTTGTTCTTGCCACATGACCAGCTTTTTACTTCTGGTTTGGTGGGGTTTTTGTTTGCTCTTTTAGCTGCAGAAGCAGAATGCAAGATAAAAAAAGGCTCATGCTTAATTTTTCAATTAAATGTCCTGTCCACTAGTGAATGGGACAGATAAGTCAAAATTTCAGCTTGAGGTTAGGCACCCCGATATTCAAGCCCCTTTCAGATGCTGCTCTGGGTAGATGCTTCGTCCTGAAATACAGCAAGAGGAGGGCACAGGAAATCAGCCGTTTGGGTCACTAGAAAAGTAGAAAAAGCAACCTCAAGCTCAAAAATCAACAAGTGAGGGAAACAGAAGAATCACAAGCCGATAATGCCGCAGGCTAACTACTGCATTTCCTCCTGGAGCCTTGCAGGGAGAATACTCTTATTGACTAATGGCAAAATTACCTCATGTGGCTACTAGGACTTGATCCAGCTGTGCTGTGGGACAGGCAGGGGGACAGTGCAGCCGAGCATTTGGGTTTTCACAGGAGGTGCAAATGGGCGGCTGGTCCCAGCCTGCTCCCTGCCCTCCCCGTGGTGACATCCAGGTCTGAAGAGCATTTACTTGTCTGAAGGAAAGTAGGTGGAGCTCTAGCTGGTTTTAGAAGCATTTGTCATCTTTTGACCTATTTTGTGTACCAAAACAAGTTTTAGAGCAGTAATCATTTAGGCGTGTAACAGTATCTGGAAAGCACAGAGGAGCCTGGACTGCCGTAAGCTTGGGAGAATGCGATGTCCCCTTCTTGAAGCCCACAGCCTCTTACCACAAATCTAACAACAATCCAGACCGAAGCACGCTGTCTTCCTTTATGCAGCATCAGAGATTCAGCCTTCCTGCGCAAATTAGCTACCCGCTTGCTCAGGCCATCCAGTTCCATCTTCCTTTCTGGTAAAAGACAGGGATAAGATTATGACCTACAGAAAGTTCCCGAGAACAGCTGATCAAAGCCACAGGGAATGCACTGATTTTAACTTTGCAGGTACTACTAGTCTTAGCTAGCATTTTACAAAGAGAACTTGTACAATTCTATTTGGCTCCTACATGGAAAAATAAAATTCAGAGGAGCTAGCTACCTACAGCCAAGCTCATCTGAGAATGCGAGTGCTGTTTTTGAACTCGGATGTGGAAAACAAAAAGGTGTGTTGCTTTCTCAGAATTTTAGATTAGATCAAGAAGAAAAGATCAAAGTTCTACTTTTTTTTTTTTTGGCATGGAAAATAGTTACACAGTTTGTAACAGTTGGCATTTTTCAGTGAATTGTTCTAGTCTTCCTAAATGAAACACCAGACTGCTCAACAAAAATGCATCCAAACAAAATACAGGTGTCGGGTAAACTTGTCAGACCAAAAAGTTACCAACAGCCCCCTTACAACTCGTTCCAAGTTAGTCAGTAACAGTATTTGGAACAGAAATGTCTGTTCCACCACAGAGCATTCCCACTACACCACCTTTGTATTACCAAAGCATTTTACTTCATTTATTTTCATTTGCATTTTAATAATTCCTGTGATCCTAAGGTCTTTTAGAAGCGTGAAATAAGAAAGCGTGTCATTCCCATTTTACAAGTGGAGTAATAGATGCCGAAAGGCTGATGTTTTCCTGGGCCATGCAGGGAGCTTGGACCAAGAGGTGATTTCTTGCATGCCAGTACTGTCTGATAGCCAAAGACCACCTAGGATCTGCTTTGAACTGAATCATTAGCTCATTATTATGTAGTATGTTTTTGTTTGCCTTTTTTCCCTTCATAAATATGGACTGCTTGGCAGTCTCCCTTCTGCTCAGTCACAAATTTGATAGAAATCAAAACAAAAATCTATGTCCATATTCCACTAGAGCCTGCATGCAGTACTGCAGTTTAACATGAATACTGTAGAGACGGAGCTAAACTGACCTTGAGATGAGCCCACCTGGCTCAGACTGCACTGTGATCCATCTCGTATGACACCACTTTCCCAGACTAAATACTTTAACGGTTACAACCCATCTTTACTCATTAAAATCAGAGTTCTCCATGCCATTCAGGTACTTACACCTGAACGCAGAGATGTTGAAAACTGTAAGCAATTACCTAGGTTTGGAAAGAATGCGCAAGACACGTAAATTATGCTTTATACCGAGTTCTCCAGCGCTGGGGAATAATTTAACTCTGCACCCACTCATCTAATCCACATTTCATTAACTGCAGTGGAGAGAATGTAAATATTTGTACTGCAGGTACAGCTGTTTTCACTTACAGCTGGTGCAGGTTGTCTTTGCTTTGTCATCTTGGTCACTGTTGCTGGGAGTTGCAACAACATAATAGGTGTTGGGAGAAGAGCGCTAGCTTTGTTAGCTGTTCCAGGCAAAGGGCTTGGACAGCTTTGTGCCAGCATATCCCGCTGAGGCTGCTGGTCCAGGGAAGCATGCAGAAACCACAGAAGCAAAGCTCCAACAGCCATCCGCTTATCGACGCTTTTCATTTTTATGTCTTTGAGAGATACTCATCAACACGCTTGAGCCACAGCATGTATGGGTTGAATACTGTGTACACATGGTATGGAATGATTCTGCCTGACTATGCGCATATTCTGCAGTTCCAGAAGCGCTACAAGGTAGTGGTGACTGGTTTATTTTTAACAACCACCACGTCCAAAGTGCTGTGGTATATTCATAAAGACACCCTTATACAGTCTTGACGGCACATTTAACTCGAGGTGCTGTTCTCCCCAGCAGTTGCAACTGAGAAGTTGCAAAACACTCCTGAAGGAATAAGCATGACCTTTGAAGTGTACCCGGCCTTTCTCCCCCCTTAGCTCAGCCCCACTAGGGACAGGTCTGAGACCGTTACAGCCGTTTCACTCAGCGCTTACTGCTTCTCATACCTAAGGATAAACATGGCGGGCGTGGGCATTAAAGATTCCTTCCAATCCCTAACACCAAGTGATAGTGCATGCACTCTGCCTGAAAGGGATGAAAAAGGTAACGGACGGAGACTGTGGATCTAAGGCAGGAAAAGGGAACGTGCGAGGAGCCTCGTTTTCTGTGCACGGACAGACGCCTGCAGAACCTAGCGTAGAACAGAGTGTCCATTGTGCTGCCTCTGAGCCGCTCGGGGCTGCGGAGCTGCTGCGCTCGGTGCTCACGGGGGGGGCTTCCTTACACCTTGCAGCTTCTGCACTTCTTCAGCCTGGTTTGTTTTCAGACGACTTCCCTTCCATGCCCTTTCTTGGATTTCTTTCTAAAAAGCAAATCATTTTCCTCTTAGCTAGAAGTGACTACTGGTGTTTTCTGTGTGATGTAATGTCTGTTTATTTTTGTAGGCCATAAACTTTTTTAATATTTACCAATTTACCAACCAAGTTTACCACTAGTGTTTTTTTTCCAATGCTGTAAATAGCTGGGAAATAGCACACACTCTAAGTGTCATTGACTGCATGGCTCCTCAGCGCCAACAATCCAGTTTTAACAGCAGCATATTTTTCTCTGAAATACACCAGGAACACTGGCTGCATTTACCATCTAAGGTACCTCACAGATGTCCCCCAACATCTCTGCAGAGATAGATATTCCCAATCTTTGACTAGAGAGGCGTAAAGCTCCGGGGGTTACGCGACTTCTGTAGGTCTTCTGTAGTACAACCTCCTTAGCTACCATACTATCCCTTCTCCCCAGGGATAGGTGTACAACTTTACAGATAAACTCTTATAAAGGAGCATCTAATTTCAGTGACAAAGAATGGGATTTCCATTCTATATACATTCCAAGTCACTCTGAAACAGCAATCTTAGAGCTGACAGCTCATTAGTCTTAAACTGTACCAGCAAATGGTTCAGTGGGCTTTTAGCGGCTTGTTGCTGGTTAAATATACTGAAACAACAAGAAATGTTCAGCATCCCTCATCTCATTGTGGGGGGTAAAAGAAAAATAGAGTAATTGTTCAAAATTGTGCTTTGCTTATTAAATTTGTGTCCTGTGAACTATGAAACTCAAATGCTGTCAATTCTTTCAGGAGGAAAACGAGATCCCTGCCAGTGTTTTTGCGAAAGAACCTATTCCCAGCATTACAGAAGGAAAAGAGGAGCCTGCGGATGAAAACAAAACGCTGGAAGAAACCTTGCATAACGTGGAGTTGTGTTCAGATGATGAAATGTTTCATGAGGAAGATGATATGGATGACAGCGCAGAGGAGAAAACAGAAGAATCAAGAGCTGAGAAAATTAAAAGGTCCAGCCTCAAGAAGGTAGACAGCCTCAAGAAAGCATTTTCCCGACAAAACATCGAGAAGAAGATGAACAAGATCAGCACAAAGATTGTGTCTCCTGAACGGAGAGAAAAGATCAAGAAGTCACTTACTGTGCATCATCAGAAATCCTCCTCTTCAAAGAGCTCGGCTTTCAAAGTGTCTCCCCTCACCTTCAACGTGAAGAAGGTCCACGAAGGAGAAACCCCTGCTGAAGAAAAACCAACAGAAACTACAAGCAACGACCAAGCTGAGAATGAGGATGAGATGTCGTTCGCCGACATGCACTCAGATATGACACCTACCACTTCGCTGACCGAGGAGGGCAAATCAGTAGCCGATTCTCTAGAGAAGGAAGCCAGAATGGAAGGGAACGCCATGATGCACAACAACATCGAGCTGTCCATCGTTGAAGATGACGAAGAGTATGGGATGCCTCTAGAAGTTTCTAGCCAGAAACTGTACGATGAAAGAAACACCGCAGTCGGCGGGGAAATGGAACAATCTGATGAAGAAACGACCCAAGCCGCTGTCCTGCAGATAGACCAAACAGCGTAACCGACCCAAGCTTTCCCTCACCTTCCAGATCGCACCGTTTTACTTAGGCGAGTAGCTGGTTTCTGCCACACAGGTGGTAGTAGCGATACAGTTTCTTCCATCCTTTTCTCTGCAGTGGTAATTTATTGCATCATGTTGGAACGCAGGGTGAACGAGGTCAACAACATGGGCTGCAACATGCTCCCTTTTAGGCCGATTCACTGGGGTTTATTAATTTAGAGTTGCTGTCAGCTGGCATAAGAGACTAGCAGTAAAACAGTATGTCTAGTAAAAGCAATCTGGTCAGCTGGCTTTCTTATAGTTAGGTCAGAGGAATGTGTGGACAGTAGTCAAAACCCAAACATTCTGTTCCCGTATTCTCCTCTGTCAGTATTTCCCAGCACTGTGAGTAGTTTTGTATGTAAATGTAGAGATACCAATGAGAACACTTGATTTCAGTTTCCTTGCCACGCTCTGTGAATACTAACAGCCTCGGTAACTGCATACCCACATAGTCTTTTGGGGGCTTTGCTGCACGACGCAGCAAGCCTAGAAGAGCAGAGTACTTGGAGGGTGAAGCTGAAAAGTTGGCTCCATCCATTTCAGCAGGGGAAAGATTTTTGCCAGTAGTCTCTCACTATTCATTTAGAAGAAATGGCTGTGTTTAGGTGGAAATGAAAAGATGACTTTCAATCCACCAGAGTTATGGAAGTCCATTTTGACAAGCATGAATGGGTCATCAGCTACTGTATCTTAAAGGGATCAGAAGATTAAAGAAAAAATAAAGGAATTTGACAGAAACAGAGTCTGAAGTATGAAACGCTATGGAATGTAAAAAAAGCAAAAATAGACCTCCGCCATATTAAATCTATACTTCCAGCCTAAAGAATATATACTCAGATAACACTAATTAATTAATTCTTAATCTTTATAGCAATACACTATCAAACATGGCACCTGCACAACTTTGTATCTCAGAGTATTTTGAAAATAGCAAAATTTATCTTTTTATAAATTCATATATAGAGCTATATCTACACAGAAGAGTTAGAAATTACAGGGATGTAAGGACAATTTTTTCAAAAAGGTGAAATTCTCTTTTAGAGAAGTCTAAAGGGAACAATGTGTTATGGATTGAACTTCATGGCAGGGATAAGTTTACGTAAGGATGAGTCTGCAAAGCCACAGGCTTTGATTCTCTGCTAATAACTTCCATCAAAGCCACCTACCTGCTCTCAAAATTACAAGTCTGTAATTTTTCAAAATTCATTGAAAATGAGAGGTTACAGGGTAGTTTGTTCACTATGAATGTTCATTCCTGTCACTTAACAAAGGTAAGGGGGAAGGGAGGAAAGGGAAGCACAATACCCACAATAGTTACCTTACATCCTTGTTTGTTTATGCAGTGGGTTATATATATATATAAAGTTCTACTGATACTTAACATTGCACTAAAAGGTTGCTTCCTTCAACTTGTATTTAGAATCACAAATTACAGGGGAAGTAAAAACTACAGCAAAAATACGTTATGAAGTGATTAACAGATATTACTCCCCAGGGGTAACATCTGTAACCAGTAAATCACACTGGAAGTTAGTCAATAAGAGCTTAGTGTAGGCGAGTTCTATTAAGAGTTAAGCTCTTAAGTGTATGGTATCATATAGGAAATACTGTTTGTAAGAAAAATCGTGGCGTAACTCGTGCAGCTATATTTTTATTTCATATTAACTACAATGGATTTTGATCATTTTTACTTGTAACTAACTACAAATATGACAAATAAAAGCATAACATGAAACACAGCCATGTCAGTCTTTGGGAGAAGCAGTCCGAGAACTTGGCAAAGATTAAATTTAAAGGTCAAGCATTTATTACTACGGTTCATGTCCCCACTGTACCTGTACCATTTTCTTTTTCATCCTCTGTTGTTACTCAGCAATGCAAACACCAGTGCTTTGCTTTCCAAACCCTTGTCAGATCTCTAGCCCATCTGAGCGTAGTCAGGCGCTTTCCAAAATTCGCTAGCTCCATCTGCATTCTTCATTGGACTGCAGCATACTTCTAATGCTTTAAAGAGTCCCGAAAGCGTATTTATGTTGAAGTGTATGTTCTGTGTATGCACACGGATAAACTCACGTCTCCTAGAGTGCCACATAGTCTTTAGCAGGCTTAATTTTACTGACAGACCAAAGAATGCACATTTAACCTTTCCGTAGCAGCTGTCAGCTTCCCGCAGCCACCAAGCACTAGCCAGGAACCCCAGCACCATGTTTACATTTCACTTTCAGATATGCCTGGTTTGTTTGTCCTGCTAAGCTTCAATTCAAACAATACCCCTGGCCACGCTTCATCCAGTTTTAGAGATGCTGAAACGAATCCCACGCGCAGCGTTTTGAGAGCATTACAACGCTATCCAGTAAAACCGTTAGAAATACAGATACTGAGCATCTGTGAGAATTAATTCAAATACCCACTTCAGGATACACTGCACACACAGCCATCAGTTGCAGGACTGGAATTAAAGCTTTTCTCCATCACCATCACACATTTACAAGGATGAGCGGGCCTGTAACCCTAACAAAACCTAAGAAAGCATGACTTGCAAGAGAGAGAAATGTTTACTCAACTCATGAATGTCTGCTTTTGTGCTATCTTATAAACCAGAGTAAGAAGTAAGCTCCAGATCCCGAGATGTGTCCATCCGTCCCCCCGGCCCCAAGCTGTTTCTTTCCTCTCTTCCCGTTCTCGAGTCTTGACTAAAAACATCAGTCTGGAAAACTTGGCGTTTCAGGGAGGAGGCAGACTGCGGCACCGGCAGCACTGCATTCTCTCAGCTATCTGAGCTATGTGCCTGGATCTTGTCAGGCTGGCAGACGTCAGGCCTATGCACGGGTAGCCCGTGCTTGTGCTGACAGGTTTGTCTATATAATTACTTCTTTAAAAAACTGCTTGTTTACCCTTCTTGACACGATGACACGGGTACAGCGCCTGCCTGCGAGCTCCACTCGTGCCATTATTCCCTGGGAGACCTGACCTGTTCTCTGCTGCTCAGATTCCGTGTTTGACCTCCACTGAAACCGGCGGGAGTTTTGCACAAAGAAACAGGGTGTGACCAGGTCCTTCTGGTATAAATATTTAAGCTAGCAGCACTCAGCGGCTGCTGATACTTCCATTTTCAATGCCAGAAAACCAGCTGACATTTCTGTCCCCTTTTAGGGGAAAGGGCAAAGAGCATCCTGTTGACCTCCACGTGCTAATCCACGAGCCGGCTCCTCTGTGAAAAGGCACAGATATGGGCTTTCTGGACCATTTCACTGTCAAACAAGAGAGTGCAGTGAAAGCCCTCACAGAGGCCCGACTGAAGCATGTTTGATGGTTAAAGAGACAGAAGAAAAGGATCACAAAGTAAAATATACCTGGATGCCCTTTCCACCGATGCAATGCAAACCATTTATTGTTGGAGGCTGTAATGCCAAGCTGTTGCATGGCTGATAGACACGCTCTTAAAAAAAAAAAAGAGGTGAACTCAGAAGAATTAGCAAAGTAATGGCAATTTGCCAGAGGGCAAACTGTTCGCCCAGGGAGTGGTCCAACCCTGAAATTCAGTGAAAAGCCTTCAGCTGGCTCAAAGGACTCCGAGACATAGAGTGGTTTTGGGCCACACGTACAACTCCTGTGACCATCAGTAAGAGCTGTGTGCATAGATGCAGGCCATGAGAGCTGTGCATCTCCCCAGCCCAACCTCTTTAGCTCATCAACAACAGAATACAGAGTTTTACAGCCATCAGCACGGCAGATAGGAAGGCCATAGCCTGCTTTGCAGGGTGCATTGTGGGCAGAATTTCAAGCTAAATTCCAAGTGCAAGGTCTTTGCTGTCAGTAAATACGTACAACGGAGCAAGGGTAGTTCCAACTCCTGAAAACAAAGTCAGGTACACAGGCAGAAAGGTTTTACCATCACCCACAAAGACACACATGCTCACTAGGGTGTCACATAGTCTTCCTGGCTGCCCAGAAAGAGACTTCCCACTCGAGCAAAGCATCACGCAGCTGTTTGGCCCCAGTCCTGGTTAGGGTTTTGCCTAGGCAACTAAACAACTGGCAGCAAACGACTGCCAGAGCAGCCCGCAGGGTGCTGACTCAGCACCCAAGTATCTGCCCCTCGCTGACTCACGGCCCTCGCTTTCCCAAATCAACGGAAAAAGGCCAATGGCCACTTTCCACCACTCCAAACTGCCCGTTGCCAGGGTTTTGTTTCAGGAGCTGCATTTGAACCAGCATCAAGCCCAGGCCGAGTCTAACTGCATGCATAAAGACATTTTAATCAGCCTACTTGCAGCTGTCGGTGGTGGCTGATCTTTCCTGCCCTACTTTTGATCAAAATGCCTTTTCTTGCCTTCCTCTCACTCCGCAAGTCATTTGCGGGCGTCTGAAGTGCACACTAATTCAAATAAGGAACTCTCTCTAACTGCATGTTGAGAACTGATAATCAACGTCATCTTTAATTTTTCTTACATGGTTATCCCCTTTAATGGAGTGTGCTACAGTAACCGAGAATAAATCTGCTTTGGATTAAGCTAGAGATTGTTATTTATTTTTCTTTCAGATCAGAGATTAATATTGCTGTATGACCACTGGCACTAACCTCTTTTTCCATAGCAACACTAAAGAGAACATAAACTATGAGTCATAATTTCTCTCTGGAGGACTTTTTTTGTAATTATGATCATTCCACAGTTCCTAAAATATGTTAGCTGATATATAGCTCTGGTATAACAGCTTTGATTGTTCCTTCGTTTGAACACACAGGCAGAAAGAAGAGACTTGCATTATTTTCTCTTTCTCAGGCTGAGCTAAACACTCCAAAGTACCATACAATCATTACTCATTATAACCACGTGGCTCCTGAAAACTTCACAGCAATGTTTTCTTTATAAAGGTGGAACAGGTTTCCTCATTTTCAATACACTGAAATGACACTGACCTTCTCAAATAAAACTCATGTCCTTCCCAACACGATTAGTAAGTTGGGTTCTGTCAGCTGAAACTGATCCAAACTGGAAACCGTTTGGATACTGGGTGGCGGCAAGGTTGCACGCTAGCATTGCTCCTCTGCCAGGCAACACCTTTAAACTCTCCCACAGAGCACAGCTGCAATATACAGACCAAATTCAGTAATAAACATGATTCTCTTTATTCCCATCAGTGAAACCAGGCCTTGGAACAACACGTCCATGCAGCTCCTTGGAATATCTCACAGATGATCGCACCAGATCACCACAAAAGATTGTTGGACTTTTTTGTGTGCATGGCAGTCTCCTGCGTTTCCCTTACAACACAATCTGCTCTGCGAAGCTCTCGGAAAACCTATAGTGCCTGTTGTGGGAGAAGGATTAGGAAAAACAAATGGCAAACCTAAGGACACACACGTTCAGTCAACAGTCGTAATCTGAAACGGAGAGGCAGAACAAGCTCGAGTCTCCCACCGCTCTGCAGCGCGATCCCCAACCGCTAAGCCGAACGCAGGTTGCACCAACACAAGGGATGCGTGGTTGGCTCCTGCCTTGCCAGTACGAAGCAGCGCACGCAGGCTCAGGCTTGTGCAGGCACATAGCAAAAACCAGAACACCAACTAACACAGTATCAATCACTCCAAACTTGCGTGCTCCTCCCTAAAGGTTTGAGGGCAAAAAAAAAAAACAAACCAACCCTTCAAATTCCTGAACACAGGGAGCAGTAGGTCACCGTGACACTCTATACCATTATCTCCAGTGAGGGGAGCCTGGCTCAGTCTTCTTTATTCCCTCCCATCAGGCTTAAGCTGCATAGAAGTGCGGGTGATGTGAACTGTGCTGGGTACTGAAAACGTGCAAGACAGTGTTAGGAATAAATAGCACACGGGGGATGTCTATGCTGCACACCATGTACACATTCCTCATCTAGATCAAGTACCAGGCACAGCCTAACTACGGAAACACAACGCTCCATTCAAGCGAATTTATCTTATTTCTCAGCTACTTAGCTCCTGATGTCCTACGCTATTCATTTAAAGCGAGCTTCAGCATCTTCTCGGTACGCTGCCAACGACAGTTATATACGCCCTTATATTACTTGTTCCTTCTGACATGCCTGTAGGCAAATGAGCCCCGTGAGGGTGACAACATGAGCTGCATTAACCAGCCGCCCGGTCCCTGAATCATTACAACTCGATGCAGCGCCGAGAGACATGGAAAAAGGGACAGTGGGAACGTCTGACTAGTGGTAAACAAATTATGAACACAGAGACGTTGTCTGCATTTGCAGAGTCAATTGTCACCTGCACGCTATCGCAGCGAAAGCTATATGCACTATGTGACTTCTTTTAAATAACCTTTATTTTCCTACAAGGTTTATCATTTTACTGCTGATGTTTGCTGGAGACTGAAAGTCAGTGAGCAGGTTATGACTGAAAACACTGAGAGACAATATGTCACACAAGACCTGCGTAAATAGGTCCTACAGAAATCTGAAAAGGGGGTTTCCGTTTGCACGTCCAGGCTAAGCTCTTTAGAAGAATGGCTGCATCCTCGGCATGCCACCAAACACCTCTTCAACTGAAAGGCAAGCCTACAGTATGCGGAAGTATGGATTTTTGTGTTAGGTTTAACAACATGGAGATCTCAATTAAAACAAGATCCGGTATGCAGCAGCTCTAAACCACTATGTATTTTATATATATATATATATGCAATATATATGGCATCCAGTTTCAAATAAGGTGAGAAGCTGGAAAAGTTTTCATGGATTTTCGAGTGGTTGTAAATTCTTTAGATAAAAAGGATGCAGACTGACAGGATCCTATAAATCCAATCCTAAAAACCAATCCAGCAGATCAGTTTTTAATCAGTTCCCATTACTTCTTAATGATACAATAGTTGACATCCAGCTGGGAGTGGAGGGAGGAATTAGGACAGAGAGAAGTGTGTGGGAGGAGAAAACAAATAGGAAAATGTGGATAAGAAATGGAATGGTGGGGTGTGCACAACAGAGGGAACGTGTGAGGGAAGGAGTCAGTGGTAAGGGTGGGGAAGTTGAGGAAGGAGCTAAAAGGATACAGACAAAGGAAGTCTGGCAGAGTACCCAGAACAAGGGCCTCGACTAAGAGGCATGAACAAAGCAGGGAAAACAAAGAAAAACAAGAGTCAGTAAGGTCTAGGGTTCAAAAGGATGGAAGTGAGAAGATGGAAAAAGACTGTGGGATAGCTGCCATATAAAAGCCAGAAACAGTGAAAAATGAGGACAATATTTATTTTATCACGACCCTACGTGCCAATCTGTATTGCAGGGACAGTGACCAGGATTTAGGTCTAGGAATGATTTTTACTGTGCAATGTCATCAGTGCTTTTTCTTGTTTGTTTTGAGGGAGAAGAGTTAGTCAGGAATAGGTAAAAGCAACATCTTACTCACACACATCAAAATAGCTCGGCCTGAGCCTGCAGAAGCCCGCGCTGGGAGCAGCCCCTTCCCAGGTCCGCAGCGCAAGCTCATGCAACACCACGCATTTGCCATGCCCACTTGCTTCCTTAAGAAGATTTGGGGACAGGGCAGTTAGCGGGGAAGAGGATAGATGCTGCTAACAGCAGGATGGGGGTCTCCTCTCGTCCAGACATTTAGCTAATCCCTCACTAAGCAGAGATGTCCCGAGGACAAGAGGCAGGCAGGATCTGCTGGAAGCACTGAGGAATGCACCTCCAACAGCTGGATTTTACTGCCAGAGCACTGAATCTGAACGGTTGGCTGGAACAGGGCCAGCGGGATTTCTTTGCTATTGCAAACAGTTTTTTGGGAAAGCAAGCCCAGCTCTCCTCTGGGCCTCACCCCCCTGCTTTGCCAAGACGCCTGCTATATTAAGATACGAGGCAGCCATGCTGGCTGGGCCACTTCTCCTCCATGCTTGGCTTCCCACGGGAGTTGCTCCATTCTCACATAGCTGCTGAGAAACAGCCTGTTCTTTCTGGCTTTCCTCAGTTTCTTTTTTTAGTGGTGCCTTTCTGCCACTCCGCACAGCAGAGGCCAGGTTCTGCTCCAGAGCCAGCATGGTCCTGCCCCAGTCCCCTTCTCGCCACACACCCCTCAGACCAAGGGTAGCTTTCTCCTGCTCCGTTCCCAACACCTCCTAGGTCCTTTCCTGACATTTTCTTGTACTTTTCCAGAAGCTCTCCAGTTCACTATACAAGTCTCTCATAGAACGAAAGGCTCTACTATGAATTCTTGTTAAGGGCTCCCAGGATGCAGAATAACGGATACAGGTTTTTCACACCATGCTTACTTTCTACACAGATGAAGGAAACACAGGGACAAAATGATGAAGAAATTTGGAGGCAATGGAAGGAAAACCTGGAATAGGACTCTTCAAAAGGGAAATGTCTCCTCACCTGCTTGTCTGCTGCTGTCAAATTTCAGTGCCTGAAAAGAAAGTCTCCTTCTACAGAAAAGAGGAAGAGGGGGATGTATTGAGTGATAAAAATGACAGTGGAAACTTGGGAGTTGCACAGCTTCTTTGCCTACAACTCTGCAGTGACATATATGTATCTCATACATGCATACACCTATATACACACGTGACACATGTATCTCTATATGCACACCTGCATATCCATCTATACTATTTAGTGCACGGACTAATGTGCTAAACCCTAAAAAGTTATTTGGCATCCAAGTCTCATTAATTTTGATGCCATCTGCACACCTATAACTCATTCTATAAACTAATAAAGTAAGTTCCTTAAGAGTTTTCCTCTTGACATTTCTTAGAGTGCATATGCTATCAGTATTCAGCACTCACCCTGAAAAACTAAACAAATTCAGGCAGTCCCCTTTTGCATGATGTGAGAGTAGTCAAAATCTATGTCAGCAGTGGGAGCGTAACAAAATCTAAACGTGATTAGAGAAAATCAGGGGCAAGGGAACTTGAATTGGTCATTCTTGATCATATAGGAGAGTTACTCAAGCTGCAACTCCAACAGGAGTAATTTCACATTACAGAGTGCGTTTCACTTCATAAGGATTTCACAAAATCACACTGCAAGTCTTTCACACACAGTTTTGCACAATAGTTTTCAGTTAGAGGCAATGTTCACATCGAGACAGACGCAAGCTCACTCTGCCCGTGCTTCCAGCCAACTGGAAGACATGTTAAATGTCAGACCTTGCCCCAAGCTAACGTGCCACGTCTCTTATTAGCTCAAACGGGGCACTGCACTAACAGCACCCGTGTGATGCCTGGTCAGCTCCAAACGCAGACAGGGTGAGATCATCTCCGCCTGTACAGTACTGTTAGGCAATGCAGCCAGAGAGTTTTGCCTGCATGAACAATGCAGTTGCAGGGGGTATTACTCCCAGTTGCTCCATTAATGCCTAACCCACCCCAGGTAAGAAAACAAAATAGGTCTTCAGACTGTATTTAAAAAAAAAAAAAAAATCTGGCAAATGTTTTACTTGTAGTAAGCACTGAAGTTGGAAAAAAAATGTCTGCTCCTCCTGCTATGGCTCTGCTGGCCAGATGACTACAGGGTCTTGAGGTAGAAGAAGTGCCAAAATGCTTTTCTGACATTCCTGAGATCCGTGGAATTCAAGAAGCTTACACAGAATAATTACTTCCTGTAGGTGAGGATGAGGATTTAGCCTACATCCATAACCCCACTGTGATGGAGACATTTTATTCTTTAAGATAATATATTATTCAGTGAGTTCTGCCATCCAAATGTTATTTACACTCAGCAAAGCAGCTGGCCAAATACTGCAAAAAAGCACTAGCTGACAAAATTATTTGTCAGGAAATAGGGTTTCCTCTTCTCCATCTAATGCATTCCAGCAAGTTCCAGCTACATTGCTTCCTCCCAGCATTTAACTTGACAAAACATGTGGTGAACCTGGCAAGAACCTGAAGACCTCAGATGTTCACTGTTATCAGCATTAACAGTTGTTATTGTTCTTATACCAATAGTTAAAGCTTGCCCTTAGTAAGAAATGGTTCTTTTTTCCTGACTACTAGAAATTTCTTTTGCACAATAATCCTATTTATGTAGCATTGTGATATTTTCAGATTTTCATGTTCAGCTTGGAACGCTACCTGAATACTGCCTGGTGAGGAAAAGCCTGCTACATTTAATATATGTTAGTTTCATTCTTAACTGGATTTCGTCCAGTGATCATTTGTTGTTGTTCCTTTTCCCAGGTTGCATTGCTGTGGCTGCTGCCTTCTAAATTCTTGCTTGTTTTCCATCCATATTTCATTACCATCATGATTTGCATTATCCATTTATTTTTCACCAGGCTTCTACTAACCCCTGTTAAACTTTGCAGCCACCTAACTATACTTCATTGGATTTTCTTGGTGGTGGTGTCCTGACATTCATGAACAGTGGCATCCTGGAATCATTTGTTGCATCACCCATTTATTTACATTTCTCTGGACCATACAGTCAGAGTCTCTATGCTCAAATCTTACTGGGTTTGTACTTAAGGTACCCAAAAGTGCCATTTTCAGGAACAAAATCATCAGTGGTTAAACTGAGCAAAAGATAAGTAGGGAGAGCCTAATTCCTTTCTTGTATACGTGCATGTAGTTCTGGAATGGAGCTTTATAAGCTCTGTCTATGCTGTGAAGTAGAAAAGATGACCATGGACCAGACTCCCTTGCACAGCTAGGCTGGGATTGCAGAATTGTTGTTTATAAGAATACAGAAGCCCTATCTGAGCTTCTTCAAAAGACAGTTTCTTTCCTACCTTCAGCACTAAAAGCCTGACCCGAGAGCCAATTGGTGGGTTCAAATCCACTGTACTTTGCTTTTGATTAAAACCAAGATCTCCCCACATTGCTATAAAGTCCCCAAATACTTTCACTATGTAAACTAGCTTTTAAGAGAACTTTCTCTGAACACAGATTGAATACACATCTGCAAGACATTTCTTTGGATTCAAGGTAAAGTACCCAGATACTCTTCTGAGGAGTATGATAAACAGGAACTGTTTGAGTGAGAATTAAGATATTGTGTATCTTCATGGAGGACTAACTCAAATATTAGTTTTCAGATTTGATAAGGGACACATTAAACAAACGCTGACACCTGTATCTTAAAAAAGCTGGCTCTCAGCCAGGTAAGGGGAGCACTGCCTACAGGTTAAGTATTACTATACTCAGGCTTTGCTTGCAGTGGTATTTTCTTCTACAGCCTGCATGTTTTTTCAGTAGTGCCTAAGCATAGCTAATAGAGTGGCTTACAGGGAGATTTCAATCACCCCCTAGCACATGACAAATGAGACATTTCTTATGCCAGCTCAGCTGCATGCAGTACTCCTCGCCCTCCCAAGAACTCCAGTAAGAGCTTCAGGTCTGAGACATCATTTTGTTACTCCATTATCATGCAGCGATGAAAGAAACAACACTAATTGTTTTCTAACCACGAGATAATGAATTACTCCTCTCTCTAAAACCGAGAGGCAGCAAAAGGAGGAACACAAACCCTCATTTCCTTTTCCAGTCAACAATTAAAACACTTGTCAAAAAAATGTGACAATCGGTTAAAAAAAAAATCAATGTAAAATTTCTTAATAGCTTGACACTTTCAATATTGCAAAAACTCTCACCTAACACTCTCAGCTAATCAGCCTTGCTAAAGCTGAACGGTTCCTTGAAATTAATGGCTGCTTCTCAGCATGAATTAGACAAGCAAAAAATTCCCAGTGCTTTGCAAAGAGATTTTGAGGTAGATCTACAATAACTCCCAGGGAACTGCTTCTGATTTAAAAACAACACCCAAAAACCAAACCGAAAACAGCCAACAAAATAAAACAGAAGAAGAGGGGTAAGAAAAGGTCACTCTTAACAGAAGACAATGAAAGTTTCCACAGGCATTTACCAACTTCCTTACCCTGCTCCACGCAAATGTTTAAACACACTCTTAACTAGAGTTTCCAACAGAGCTCCAGTATTTCGCCCCTTGAAGACGAATTCCACATCTTCGCAAACCTGTGTTTTACCTCCGTGTTTTCTGAAACCTTTCCGGGGCACAGGTTAACAATGCCAGATTTTGCCACAGAAACGTGCTGCCCAAATGCAGTAACTCCGGGAGCTCAGCTCACAATCTCCCCTTCCCAGGGCTCAGCCTTCTGCAGGCCACACCCTGAGGTGAACGCTGGAAGGAGTTGTGTTGCTCGCTTTGGCCATAAATGCCACTCGCTCTGTCACTCATGTAGTAACTAATGTATTTTTCCATAAAACTTGAGAGAAATACCATACTTCAGCCCATCCCTGAGGATCCGTCCCCTTTCATCGCAGTCCCACTCATAATCAATTGCTTGCACAAGGGGGCTCTGAACCGTGACTGTGGCTCTCAGATGCTACCACAATAAAGAGTAAACACTGGAAACAACAACAGGTTTCCCCCCGAGAGGATTGCATCCAGGCACTTGCCTCACAGCGATAAGCGAGCATCCAAACAATCAGAGGCGCAGGCGGCGTTGCTCTCAGAACAGTTCCTGTGTTCCCGAGTCTCAGGAGAGGCGAAGGAGAAGATTTCCCTCTCAAGGGCCGCTGCTTACGCACACACGCTTTCCTGCGCCCTGGCTCACCCCTGGCCCTCGTTGCTCAGCCTGCACTGCTCTCCAAACAACTCAAAATAGAAAACATCGGAATTGGAACCAGCACAGCTCGCTTGTACTCTATTTGCCGTGGATTCAGCGCGCTCTCTAGCCAGCCCCCAGGCGCAACAGCGTTGGTGGTACCTGAACACTACCGTCCACACAGGGAGCGTTGCAGAGATGGGTCATTGCTGATGAGGATCACTGTTGGGGGAAAAGCAGCTCTATTTCAGAAAACCTAGTGCTAGCTTAGAACCGAAGGTAGCGAGAAAGAAAGGAGAAGTACAGTCTTTTCCTCAAGCAGGCAACTCTCCATTAGAAAGCCATTTCCCAAGGTTTAGGATAGACCGTGATACCTGTCAGGTGAAATAAAGCCCCGAGCATCCTCAGCAGGTCTTGTTCCACAAGCAGGTAAATAACCTTACTGCAGCCGAAGCAGCACAACACCCAGCTTTTGGCTCCCATGTTGTAGAATCACCCAGGAAGCAAAATTTATTTTGCTTATGGGTGAAGAAGATCTGTTCCCATAGGAGAGCTTCCCTTCCTGCTTTAGGAAAACTAAATAGGCTGATTATATCTGCTACAGCCTTATAAATCCATGTCAGCTGCTGCCTCAGGGAGAGCCATTGCTCCTCTGGGTGATTTTCTTCCCCACTTAGAGAAGATGAACAGCTGGTTATGTATATCACAGCCCCGGCAAAACACTTACCCGTCGCCTTCTGCCACTGAAGGAGCAGGTTTCTGTCACTGAGACCACAGGAAAGCAGGAGGCAAAGCAGAAGCAGCTCGTTTTCTTTTGCACTAGCTTTTTCAGGTCCATGCTAAGTTGATCCTGGCGGGAGGGTAGGTGCCCCTAAAGCTGCTCTGTTACTACCCTCCTCAGCTGGGCTGAGAAAACACAAGGAAAGGCCCGTGTGTCGAGATGAGAACAGGGAGGGATCACTCGTTATCATGGGCAAAACAAACTCCACTTGGGGAAAATTAATTACCAAACAAATCCCAATAGGATAATGAG
Source organism: Eurypyga helias (assembly GCF_000690775.1). Taxonomy (NCBI): domain Eukaryota; kingdom Metazoa; phylum Chordata; class Aves; order Eurypygiformes; family Eurypygidae; genus Eurypyga; species Eurypyga helias. The sequence continues at coordinate 21,493 of NW_010271515.1, forward strand.
GACTAATCCCAAATGTTAAAAACACCTTCCCCCACCCCTCCCTTCTTCCTGAGCTCAGCTTTGCTCCTCATTTCTCTCCCTCCTCCCCTCCAGCGGTGCAGGGAGACAGAGAATAGGGGTTGTGGTTGTTCCATCACATAGTATCTCTGTTGCTCCTTCCTTCTCAGGGGAGGATCCTTACACCCTGCCCCTGCTCCAGCGTGGGGTCCCTCTCACAGGAGACAGTCCTCCACCAACTTCTCTGACATGGGGCTTGCCCACAGGCTGAAGTTTTCTTCAGACTGCTCCAGGGCAGGCTTCCCACAGAGTCACAAGTCCTGCCAGCAAACCTGCTCCAGCCTGGACTCTTCTCTCTGCAGGGCCACAGCTCCTGCCAGGAGACTGCTCCAGCATGGACTGCCCGTGGGGTCACAACCTCCTCTGGGCATCCCCCTGCTTTGGCTGGGGTCCTCCCCAAGCTGCAGGTGGGTCTCTCCTCCACCGTGACCCTCCATGGCTGCAGGGCATGTCCAGCCTCACCATGGGCTGCACCACAGGCTCTGGTGCCTGGAGTAGCTCCTTCACTGACCTGGGGGTCTGCAGAGCTGTTCCTCTCGCATATTCTCACCCCTCTCTCTGGCTGCTGTTGCACAGGTTTTTACCACATTCTTAACTATGTTATCCCAGAGGCACTACCACCATTGCTAAAGGCCCTGACCTTGGCCATCCTAGAGGTCCATCCTGGAGCAGGTTGGCATTGGCTCCACTGGGCGTGGGGAAGGCTTCCAGCAGCTTCTCACAGAAGCAACCCCTGTAGCCCCCCACTACCAAAACTTGGCCACGCAAACCCAGTGCAAGGTCAGAAACCAACGTGGTAGTCAGAGCAGGCTTTGGTAGTTGGCTTCCCGAGTGGAGTTGGAAGGAAACCAAAGCAGCCAAATATTAAACCTACTTATGAACATCAAAGTAATTACAATTTGCATGCTCAAAAAAAAAAAACTTATATACTAAAAAACTCCATGAGGCTAGATAAAACAGATTCTGTGCTGAAGATGGAGGGCTGTGGGAGAGAGACTCTGCTTCACAACAGATGAGCTTCCTCTGCAGTTACACGTGGCTCCAGTGCCAGGGCCGTGTCGTGCAGCCAGCACTGCTGCTCAGGATGAACAGCACCGACAGCTATGGTGCTGCAAGCTTTAGACTGCCCACAGCACGGCACACCATGTAGCCCACTCCAAAAGGGCCGTGGAGCAGGAGCCTCTATTCTGCCTGCAGCTGGCAGCAAGAGCGTGGGCAGCAGGGTGGGTCGCTGGCTGTGCTTGGGCATCTGGATCCCACGTCGTCCAATGCAGCTTCTGACTCCAGGGGTTTGTCTCCAGGGTCAGCCTGAGACTTAGGGAACCCTGGCTCAGCCCTCACGATACAAACAGGCAAAATACTAATCACCATGAGCAGGTTTAGTAAAACCAGGTCATTACAAAGCTCTGGGAACTGCACAGCTCTGAAGTTTTCTCTGACAACACATACAGCTCCACTGACACCAACAGATTAGCTCATACCCACTGAAAATCAAGTGCAAAATACATTAGAGTAACACTGGCATTTAATAACCATGCTTACAAGAATATTTAAAATACACAGTTTTGCATACATATGGCAAGTTTCCAGTGAACATAAAGCTCCTTTATACTGGAGCAGAAGTACTATCACACGAGTTCTCAACAGTCTGTTTTTCCTTTCATAGCTGGACGTGTCAAACAGACCACAACCAACAGATAAGAAATGCCTACAAAATCAAAGCACAGATTAGAGAGGCAGCAACAGCAGCTGAGAGAACCGTCTACCGCAGCTGCGAGACAGATCAAGGGAGCTGAGAAAAGCTAAGTGCAGTTTCAAACTTTACATGACATTCAATCTATTACATAAATAAATAGGGCATTACAAGACTGTGAAAACACTGATTTTCTTTCCTGCTTGTTAGCCGTGGACTCTGCGACATCAGCTGTGGCCAGCGCTGCCGCTCACGGTCCTGAAAGGCATGAAAGTAGAGTAAAAATAAATTAGCCTTTTCCCTCATCTTAGAGGGAAATTTTCATGTATCGGTGTTTGTGAGGATGTATACATCTGTTTTTCAGCACACTGTCACAGCAATATTAAAACCTGGAACTATTAATATGAGAGCGCTCTGTGATTCAAAGACATGCCTGATGTGTAAATCTTTCCCTCCAATGTATGCATTCCCTAGAACTAAAACAAGTCCAAGTACAGCAGAGTTTGCGTATCCAGGAAGGAATTTATGTCATGCAGCGTCAATGTAAGGAATGCAATAAACAATGCACGGACAAGGCCTGCAGAATTTTCCAATGCTTTAGAGTTACAAGTCAGCTCCCATCAGGGATACTGGCCAAACACTTTGTGCAAACAAAGCTGTGCAATATGGAAGTAGTGCCTAGTAGAGTGACGAAAACAAGGTCACAAAATCATGAATTCCCCCATCTTGGACAACACCGGGCTCTGATCAGGCAGCCCAGGCTCACAGTGGTGAGCACCTGAAGTGGCAGGATCTCCCACTAGATTGGCATTTATGGGTATTCCAGACAAGGAAAAATACTACCTCTATGAGAAAATTAAAGCCAAGCGTCTGCTCTCTGGGATCATGTGGGCAGATGAAAGCAGTATCAGCCAGGAGAACTTAATTCCTTTTAATAAAGTATTGCTTGTTAAACCAATTGATTCATGTTTTCAAGTGGGGAAAATTAGCTTACTAGGCACCAGGTAGTTTGGTTTAATTTTCCTGAATTTCCAGGTGGGAACTTCAACCAGCATTTAACTAGCAATCCCTCTCAATTTAAGCTGGGTCCATGCAGCTGCATGCCAACCGAATTCTGGCAGGGGCTTATCACATCCGTAACAACGAGAGTGTCACCTGACAGCCAATGCCCTGTAACACCAACTAATATTGAAGAATCTTGTAACAGTCATTGAGATTTCTTAGCTGCTCCCCAGAAAGCAGGGCACAGAGCCTAGCTATTTTATCTTAGCTCTGTTACAGAGACGAGACTGCTCTGAATACGCATGCAGAAATCGGACTACGCAATTTCTGATTTTAGTGTTAAAATGGATAGGTATGTAAAAAGCTTAAAGACCATCTTCCTCCTCTTCACCACTGTAGTCCTCCCATCTATAACAACCCTACCATCTGAAATTCCCCGTTTCCAAAACGCATCTTTTTTGCTATGAGAACAGTGACTCAAAAGTTAAAATACAAAGCACGTCCCTGATATCGAAACAGGAACAGAAAATCTAAGAATAAACAAACACAATTTACATGTCATTTGTCCTTCCCTGGAAAAAGAGTGGTATGATGCACCGAGGTCCATAACACTCCTTACAGCACAGCTCCTTTTTGTGTGGCTTGAAACACTGCACTTTCAAGGACTGTATTTTTCCTCACTCACAATAAGCCAAATAAAATGGGTTGGAATGAAATTGCCAAACGTAACAAAAACTTGCAGAGCCATTGTTGCTGCTTCAGACATCCACCCGGTTTCCTGCTCCATCTCAATGTGACTGAAGACACGTTTATGCTGCAATGATGAAACTACTACAAAGCATGCACAGTACAAGAGCTAAGAAAAACATCCAGGGTGTTATTAAGTGTCAGTAGAAAATTTTACAGCACTTAAAGTATCCAGTTATTTTTACCTGGGGTTCTGGTGATTAACAAGCTGTGAATGTCAGATCCATCTAACTCACCCTGAAAGTACAGGAGAGGGAACAGAGGAACGGGTCCTTAACACCACTTACTGAAACAATACAAAAGTAAGAACTATTATTATTGCTAGTTCCACTACTGCACTTCAATTCAACTGAAAATTTGCCCTCCAATAGCACAGAGGTTGAGTGAAGTGTCTCAGGAGATGAAACAACTAGCATTACTCTCCAGTTTAGCTTATATTATACCTTGCAAGATGAAACTATGAGAAATCAACATTCTTGGTATTCCTGACATGCGCAGGTGCTTTTAATTCACAGCTCTGCCTTCTCCCCGCCCCCATGAAAGAGTTAGAGGGTTATGAATATCAATTAAGATAAGAATATGGTGCAAAATGCTTAACATGCCTCACTAGGCATGCCTGTGTGGGGAAGCAAGCATCCGGGCCAAGGCAGGAGACGGCGTCTGCTTCAGGAAAAAGCCTGTAGTTGGGAATTACCTTCCAGTGGCAAATATTTAACCTGATGGGAATGCTATTTATACGTGATGCTTCCCGTTCGTGGCGACTAACACTCATGGCATGAAATCTCTTTTTATTACAGCACTAGAGTTATGCCACGCTTTTAATAATCAGTAGCAGTACTGGGTTTTACCTTCCCCAGCCCGTACTTTCAAGTTGTCCATGCAAAAACCACTGAAATATTACAGTCTGGTGACCCACGTCGCAGGAAGCAAGGCAGGAGCCAGCAGATAAGTAAGGCAAGAGCTGGAACTTGTCACCGTGGTATGAATCACCACTCATTTATGCGGGATGCTGTGCAGCACAGGCAATACCCAGGGGCGCGTTCAAGTTCACCCTCTGCATTCTCTTTTCAGCTTGTAGGTGGGGTGCGGTTCACAGGATTTCCCCTTCCTCTGCCGTTACAGACCTTCAAGGTCGCTCACCCGACGGGGACCAGCGGTGGGGAACGCCTCGAGAGAAGCCAGGTTTCACCCCAGCGAAGGGCAGGCCGGGGGGCTGCTCGGGCTGCCAACGCCCCCGGACAGCGGTTCTTCGGCCCCGCGAAACCTGGAGCGAGTCAGGACGTGTTCCCGTACGGGCTGTATCTCCCTCCCACAGATCCGGTGCTTACAGTCACGATATGTTGAGCACACTCACGGCTCCTAACGACAGCTTATTGCACGTCCGGCAGCACAGTCAGGGTGCAGCCACCCCGCAGGCAAACCGCACCCGGCTCCCGCAGATGGAAAAGCCGGCCCCGGGATCCCTCCTGGGCCAGCTCCAGGACGGCCCGCAGCCCCCCCTC
>NW_010271516.1:0-7997 GCF_000690775.1 Eurypyga helias
GCCGAGCTCTGCCCGGCTTCCCCCGCCGCGGGGGACGCCCGCTGCCTGCGCGGTGACCACGGGTGACGGTGCCACGCGCTCTGGCATGGCACAGCGGAGCATATCCGGGTATTAAAATTTCAAATGACACGTAATTAGCTCAAAGTGGGGACGCTCAGTAGAAAAGACACCTTAAGAAGTAATTAATTTTTTCTTCCGGAGATTAGGAAGATAGGCCTTGTTGGCCCCGTGTGCCTGCAGGCACAGGGCATCGCAAACATACACAGACGAGTAGGACGTCTGACACAAACGCACTGTTCCTTTTTGTCTGCTCACTTCTAAATCCACAGGATTTTCTCCGCTTTTTTTCAGAGGTTTGGCCTTTACAAAGACAGAGTTGGAAAGAAACTTAATACTTTTGTTCTCCTTGTGAACAGCATAAAAGTACCGGGTTTCGGGAAACTTGAACTTGAGAATATGATAAATCGGAAAGTGCTTGTGTCACGGTTACCCTTTTTCTCTGCTGGGTTCTGTTGCCTGGACTTTTGGTAACTCTGCAATGTTACTTGGTTATTTTTAGTGGTGACGTAGTAGATATAATGGAAGAATCTCGTCAGGAGCTAGCCAAACTGATCAAGGGAGGTAAAAGCCCTCTAGTGGCATGAATTCCATTGTGCTTGAGCAATATTTATTGTTTCCTGTGGACGGAGTGCAGCAAATACATGGGTTTTTAGAACGATTTTTCTTTGGATTAAGATCAAAGCTTCAGAGCTTTAAAAAAATTCCCTGTTCAATATAAGTGTTTCATTGAACTCTCTTTTTCAGATTCAAAATTTTTAGTACTGTCCCAAGTACTCAGAACTGCACACACAGACACTTCCCTTTGCTACGTGTTTTGCCCTTCACTGTTGTAGAAACTGTTAATTTATGGTCTTGACTTCTGAGCAACACCTTAGAAAAATTCTGCTTGATCTCTGACTGTTACTTCTGCTTATTTCCTAGAATGGTGAGAACTTCTGCATTCTGGATGAGCAGAGATTTGCTAAGGAGCTACTCCCCAAGTACTTCAAACACAACAATATCTCCAGCTTCATACGACAGCTTAACATGTGTAAGCACCAGCTGTTCTTATGTATTCTTTCTGCCAATTTCATTGCTACTTGGCATCCATTTGAATTTCTTTACACAAACTGAGTAACTTGGCAGGTCTTTCATCCCTTAAAACCTGAATTCTGAGTTTGTTTTGCAAAAGAAAAGAAGAACAGTAGAGCTTGGCTTAGTCTGTTTTCTGTGTTTCAGCTCTAAGTCACTTGCTCTTTGAGCAACTGCTGTAAAAAATACTGTTTGATGTGCTGGTACCTAAAGCTTGGCTAGAGTTCACTGGGCTCCAGTGGTAGTGTTAATGGTAATGGTGACAGCAAACTTATGCATACCTAGGGGAACAAAGGCCATATCTACACCCATACATCTAGTATATGGAAAAAATGGCCTAGAACATACTGTTGTGTGCATTGCTGTGTTGAAACAAGATTAGTCACGCTGATGGGTCGAGCTGGACTAAGTGTGATTGTGGTTTTGTGCTGGACTTGTGAGCATCATGTAGCATCCATTATATAACACGTACAACTTGTACAGACAAAGAAGCTGGAGTGAGGTGGCAGTTCAAAGATACAATACCATGTACAGGTCTGCAACAGCAGAAATAGTTGTTTTGCAGCAGATAGCTTATGGGCCGAGGGAAGGTACAAACTGCATGGAAGGTGGCTGCCTTACTTAGAATTTCCATTCAGAGTAAAAGGGAGGAAGGCTCTGCCCTTGCGCAGTAGGTTCGCTTGGTCTCTCTAGCTGGTGCCTGTTTAGATTTTTGTCAGGCATGAGAGAGAAAGCATACATTTAGCTTCTTGACACAGGATGGATGCTGCTGTTTTTGTCAGGTGTTGAGACTCCATCACTTGGGTGTCAAAGGATAATGCAAACATACGGTTGTCAGTTGCCTTGTAGCAAGGGTGAACACTAAAATGTACCTGTTCCTGTGAAGATACGCAGTGCGATGGCAGCTTCTTTTTCCTGCTGGACCTATCCTAGCTTTGAGTAAAGTTTTCTAATGGTAGCACTGTTGAGGCACAGTGAAATGGGAACATATTAACTGTGGTAAAAACCTGAACAAGGAGAGAGACGGATTGGTGTGTCAACTGTATTTTGCATTTGTCCTGTGGTGCTCAAAGCAGTGATGGAAATAGAGCTGGCAATGTCTTATTTCATGCAGGTTGTCTGGCATGGAGAAAATACTCTGCTTGCATGTGTTTACATAGGCTGAGAACTAATTTCTCTTCCTTAGTTTATTCTGTAGACCCTGGTGGTATATGACAGCATTTGTTTTGATATGTAGTTGTCTGAGATTACAGGCATGAAAGGGAAGGTGCACCACTCCGTTGCTTCTACTTGGACAAGGTTTTATTCAAGAGGTCCTGATAAACCTCATTTCTAACTAACTGCTTTGATTATTTGGACATCACTGTTTTGCTTGCAGACACTAGCTGGCCTCTGCCACGCGTGCTGTTCATGCAGCTTGCAAGGTCATTTGATGGCATTGTGGACATGTTCTCTAGCTGTGAAATTTGGAGCAGTTGGAGCACCAAGGAAATGCTACTTTGGCTGGTTTTCATGCTTACTGCTCCCAGTAGCTGTACTGCTGTAGGTATTTCAGTAGCCTCGGGGTTTTCTGTAGCTGTGTGTTTTAACAGGCAGCTTTGTACTGAAAGAAATAACTTTGTAATACCTCTCCACAGATGGTTTCAGGAAGGTGATTGCTCTGGAGAATGGTATGATTACAGCAGAGAAAAGCTCAGTCATTGAGTTCCAGCACCCTTTCTTCAAGCAAGGGAATGCACATTTACTGGAAAACATCAAGCGCAAGGTACAGTCTAAGCGTGTATTTACTTCACTTTTTTATGAGAAGTAGCTTATCAAGAACATGGCTGGGGATTCAAACACTTTAGAGCCAACACATTCCATGGGAACCAAGATTGTGCATCATGATGCAAAACTTTGTAACTCCCTCCTGAATGCCAGGCTAATGCTTGGCTTCGTGCCAGCTCTTAGGCAAAACACACCCTGCCCTTGGTTAGCTGGAGTAGGACCACGTTCTTCAGACCTGTCAAACTAGAGCCCTTTTTCCACAGAGTTGATGAACCCGATTACAGCTTAGCATGGTCTCCGGTGCTGCCAGCACAGCAGAGTTGGAAAGAGTTACAAAGTGAAAGAAAATACATTTCCATTAGGTGCTTACTGAAAATTATCAAGGCCATCAGTAATCATTTCATTTAGGCAAGTTTGCATAAATTACATTGTTCCTCCAAAGCTAATGTTGTCACTAAGCTACATCTTATTAGCACTTCCCAGTTTTCTTTTGTACATTCAGGCCTTGTCTGACCTGTTTCTGCACAGATATTTATCCTCTATTGGCACATTACAGTCCATAATATTCTGCCTGCCAGAGAAAGAGAGTATCATGATACATCATGTTGACATTTGAACTGCAGAATCTTCTCTTTAGAATGTCATAATATGGTAGCTACATTGCCCAAGTTAATAAAAGCACAGGGTAGGCTTGAGAGTCACAATTGTGTTTTGATTGATTCTTCACTGGGCTGTCTCTGCTCAGAATCACAGTTGATTAAATATAGTTGTACAGTTCCTTCTCTGACTCAGGCCTGTGCTCTTCCCAGATGCTGTAATCACTAACTTGTCTTGGCTTGCACACCTTGCTTTCCGGTATTTTGGTGCAGTTGGCTGATGACGTTATGTACGGCACCATGTGTCTCGGGAATGTTGCACTGGGTGGAGTATTCTAGATGGAAAGACAAAAGCTCTAGTTAGTGCCAAGGACATTCATATGAGACTATTGAATAGGTTGGTGAAATACATTCTTTGTTGCATGGGAAATGTTAGTGATTTTTTGCAAAACATCCATTAGTGCTCTTTTACTGTCTGGAATGGAGTCAGATTTCAGTACTTGGTATAAACTGGATTTCAAGCCTCTAACAGGAATGCAGGTTTGAATGCAGGACTTCATTTATTTACTCCCTTTTAGTGTTAGCTCTGCTGATGTGCTTCAGTCTTGACACCCTTATTACCTATTTGGAGACTCTGAAGAGAGCAAGGCCTTGCACTTGAGCAGAATGTTTTAGTTTTACCCTGTTTTTTAGAGGCAGGCTGGCTGCATTTGACATTTCCACCTTCTGTCTGCATCTCTTGATTGTCTTCCCTATGGAGAGGTGGTGTGCTGAAGAGAAATCAGATGGCCATGAATTTCATTTTGGATACAGCTCATGTATGTTAGCATAAGGTATTATCTGTAACGAATAGCAAAGCATTTAAAAACATAGACAGGGAGGAGAGCTGTCAGGCCATTCAGTTCATCCTTTGTGATACTGGCTTATGTCAAGAAAGTAGTTATTTCTGCGGAGTGATTACATAAATTCCATTCTGTTTCATTACAAAGTGATGGAATGTTAATTTATAACACCGTAGGTCCTTTTCTGATCATCCCATTCCCCTTTGAAAAAAGGGATCTGTCAGCCAACCTGAATGGAAGTTACCCAGCACTTCAGCAAGCCCATCCCACATGCTTTCACTTCCCTCCTGGAATTCAGTAGAACAATAAGAAACATCATGGCATGCTGTAGGTTGGTAGGGACATCTGGTGGTGTTCTGCTGCAGTTCCATTTGGTTCAGTTCTGGTCAGTATTTGGCTAAATGATTTTTAAAATTATGCCCACAAAACCTGGACATGTCATTCAGACATGTGATGTGCCAGACCTATCTTTTTTGAAAATCCTGAGTTGTATGTTAACCATCAATACCACCACCACAGAAAGTTGCTGAAGGAACTGGAAAATGTTGAATGTGGAAGTGTGTGGAGGAGAGAGTGACCTTTAACTTTTTGATGCCTCTTCCACCGTTGTTTGAAGAGGTGGCATTCATGGATTCTTCTGTGGACACAAGAGCAGTTTGGACTCTCACTTTTTGAAGACAAATCTCCATAATTTTGGAATGTCGCTGAGCAGACAGGTGATAGAGGAAACACCAAACATGGGAATCTGCAATTCAGGTGTTGTGGGACGAACTTTTAAATCGAGTAGGATGCATCTAATTAGATACCTTTCTCTCCCTGCCATGACACTCAGTAACTTAGTGGAAATTTGTTACTCCTATGCTGGCAGATTTACTCACACCTAAGAGGAGTACAATCATCTTGTTCTCACTCCACTGTCAATTCTTTTTGGTTTTGGCTGGTGTCTTACTCTTTGACACTAGAGGGCAAGCTGTCACCAGACCTGTCAAGGAGAACCCCCTAGGGAAGGCCACTTTCAATCACTGTTAGGTTTTTATTACCAATTACAATGGTGAATCTACTGTCTACATGTACAAAGTGCTAATCTCGTGTTTTCATTGACATCTTGGGGTTTTTTTTTCATATGGTGTGGACTGTCCTAAGGATTGTCATATACAGCAATTGCAGCAGTTGTGATACCTAAGAACTACAGTGTTACCTAATCTTTTAACGGAGTTTGTGCCTGTTCTTCTACAGACTAACTGCACTGTTCCTGTAGAAAGGAGTATGCAAGGTGCTGTTCGTAGTAAAGCATGTGTAACCTGGTCCTGTTTTAGGTATCAGCAGTAAGAACTGAGGATCTCAAGGTCTGCACAGAGGATTTGCACAAAGTACTCTCTGAAGTCCAAGAAATGAGGGAGCAGCAGAACAACATGGATGTCAGACTGGCTAACATGAAGAGGTAGACTCTGTCTGTTTGAGGCACTTATGCATTGAATGCTGCTTATATCTAAATGGAGCTTGACTGTAAATCTGGGTTTCAGTTGAACTGGAAACAGGTGAAGCTATATTTTCTTCTAAGAATCCCCATTCCACCCCACACAACATTCTGAATCTTGTTTGGTTTATAGTTCAGTTGCAGACCAGAAAATAAGACTGGGAGTTTGACTATCTTGAGATTTCATTTTGGTTGCCATCACCTGTAGTAGATTTTTAGGGTGATCAAAGCATTTTTTTTTAAACACAAAACAGGGTTAGATGCAGCAAAGACTAATTAGTATTTGGTTTTCTTTCTAATTGGAAGTGTACTTTGCATGTCCTCTTCCCTCAGATCCTTTTTGTATCCACCAAAGTTCAGGACATACCTTCACTCCACTGTTTCTTTAAAAAAACCCAAACCAACAACAACAATAAAAAAAACCCCTCAAACACAAACTTTGAAACTCTTTTGAGATGGTCTGTTTTACACTCAGCCTGTTTCCAAATGCCAAGTCTTTATTCTAAGGCTTTGAAGGAATACCTCAGATCAAGACTATTGGTGGAGCAGCAGAGGATGAGAATGTCCTCATTAGTGAGTGTTTGGTCCTGCCTGATGGAAAATAGAGTTCATTTAACCCAGGGTTTATGCTAGTGGATCTAATTAACTGATTGTTAGTTATCCATGGAAGGAATGTTGCCATTGGTCCTGCAAGGTACTGTGAAAGTTTGAAAGTATATAAAGTAAACTCTGTTCATCCTCTGTCTTCTGATTTATTCTGCATTGCAGAGAAAATAAGGCCCTGTGGAAAGAAGTGGCAGTTCTAAGGCAGAAGCACAGTCAACAACAGAAGCTGCTGTCTAAGGTACCATTGCAGCATCTTCAGTGCTACCATCCTTATTCCTGCCTCTGTGGTACTCGATGGCATTCTTTGCTTATGTAGAATGACAAATGACACAGAGCTGAACAGGCTATATTAACACGGCACACAGAAAATGTTCACAGTTCCTGAGTGTCCCAGAAGTAGCACAGCAAAGAACCACGAGCAAAATACTAAGGAAAAGTCATAGTAAAGATTTCGATGTGTTTGAAATCTCAGTGAATCTTATTTGGAGAGAAATCAGTAAATCAAGCTGACCTGGGGTAAATGTGGGGCTGGAGACAGTGCATGGTAACAGGAGCCTAAAACAAGAGATTGCAGGCACATGGAATGGAATCTGTGAAAGATCTTGGACCAAGACAGACTTAGACCACTCAAGAAGTCAACTTGGAACCCAGAAGCTATAGGAGCTTCTGCACTGGAACAGATTTTCTCTGGTTTATCCCTCAGCTGTTTCTGGTCTGGAATCCTCTAGTGACTTGTGGTATTTTGCATTATACAAAAAAAAGTCCAAGTGAGATATTTTTTCAATGCCATTTGTAACTATCATTTTGTTTTTAAGGTATGAACACAAATGGATTTTTAATTTACCTGTTAATTTCAATTCCATAACTACATGATTTTGTAATAAGATCTAAGTAATTTAATGTTAGAATTGCTATGCTGACCACTTGGTTTTGGTTTGTGTTTTTCCTTTTTAGATTCTTCAGTTTATACTGAGTTTGATGCGAGGAAATTATATTGTTGGGGTCAAAAGAAAAAGGTAATTACTGGATAGGTCACAAATCGGTGTCAAGGGTAAATTATAGGGGTAAAACAGCTTCTGGGAGCAAGATACTTTTAAAGTGTATGAAGAATATTTTTATTACTTGTATATTCACACTTGAGAAAGCTGAGAAGTTGAATAAACATGAAATAAAGACTTCCTCTTCTTTATTACTAAAAAGAAGAAGGGTGTGAAGAGACTATGCATCTTAAATTTTGAAGGGCACAGTTTTCAGAAATGGTAACTCTTTCAAAATGTATGAATGTGGCTGACTTACTCAAAACAAAAAGCCTGTTCAGAATGCAGCCTGTCTGCAGTACACATAGTAGAAAACATTTCCAAAAGCCAGTTTTCTTACAAGTGGAAGAATGATTGTTCTTACCATTCCTGCACGTTTTTGTTATTGCTATGGCGTTTTACCATGCAACTACCCAGTAAAGCCACGTTTTTGTCTCAGGTCTCTAACAGATGCTGCTGGGGCTTCACCTTCCAAATACAGTCGTCAATATGTTCGCATACCTGTGGAGAGTGGCCAAGCGGTAAGTCTTCCCAGGGAAAG
>NW_010271516.1:8028-20881 GCF_000690775.1 Eurypyga helias
GAGGCTGCTATAGAGTCATCTCTAAGTCTTCCTTATAACCATGAATACCTTATAATCCGCTGCACTCCGTTTTGAAATGGGCATCTGTAAAGCATTGCTCTGTCTGTAGAATTATGCAAATCAGCACAACCAGTCAAAAGATAAAAACTGAACAGGAAGGAGAAGCTGCAAGAAGAATGGAGCTCCAACATTTAAAAAAATAAAAAAATCAGACCTATTGGTTTACTCATTCTATTTGCTGTATCCTGCAGGTGGCCTTTTCCGAACATAATGCAGATGATGAGGAGAGAAACGGCAGAGGTCTCATCATTCGAGATATTACTGATACCCTGGAAAATGCCACCACCGATGGTCTCCTTGCTGTGGCACACACAAGTGGCAGAGCTGGGTACGTTTCAAGGATGTGGAAGTATTTATGCTTCGGTTGTTAACCAGGTGTTAGTGTAAATGATCCATTTGTATTCTGGGAAACAGCCTCTCTGAATTATTACTGTCTTTGTGCATGACAACCTGTTCGTAGGCTGTCTTTTACAGCATGTAGCATTAGTCCTAGTCAGCAAAGCTGTTTAAGAGCTCGTGTCTCATCAGGAGTGCCCAAAGGCCTAGCAGCCTGCTTGGTGCTTGAAGTTTAATTTACCGAGGCTTTTCTGTCTGTTCAACAAATAAGCACATACTTAACTTTTCAACTGAAGAGGGACCTGAATGCACATACAGGTTACTAATGAACAATCCAAAATGTATATAGGTTACTAATAAACAAGATGTATCATTCTATCTCCAGTTTCAGTACTGCTCTCACTAATATTACGCTAAGCATAACTGAAGGGAAGGCACGGCACTCGTGTGTGTGGCATCAGATTCTTGTGAAAACCCATTTGGTTGTTAACATCCAGCGTGAAATATGGGCCAGTTTGGAATCTTTTATTTCCAGAGACACGATGTAGGCGTTTCCCAACTCCTTAATTTCCATATACTATTTTGCCATGTTTTGGCCTGGCAAAATGGGGTGTTTTGCTCTTATACTCCTATCTGTATAAACTGTAATAAGAGACTCTTCATCTGCCTTTAGGAAAGCTCTTTTCTTCTTTAGAAAAAAAACAGTTGGTTGTTTGAACCCTTGACTAGCTTAGCCGTATTGGGTATTAAAATTTGAGGTACTAAACTTGAAATGAGTCATACAATTGATGAATTCTCCTGTGTGTTGTTTCTTTTTTGGTCATATTTTAGAGAGACACAGGCAGCTCTGGATCCTGACTTACCTATTTGTCAAGTATCGCAGGCAAATGAGTTAAATTGTGCAGAACCTATCCCACCAGTTCATCTAAATGACGTAAACAAATCCAGTGAAATAGGAAATGTTGCTGTGGAACGCCACACTGCACAACCTAACGCTCCGGAAGACCCCGTGTCAATGATTGACTCCATCTTGAATGAGAACAACTCTGGAAACCAAAATGATCCTTTACTGGACAGGTATTAAACATGATTCTGGAAACTGCTATGCTGTCGTCATCTTGTGGGATCTTGTCAGAGTTTTAGAGGATGTGTTTACCAGAACGAAGTGAATTAGGTTTTTAAATGTTGTTGATGAACTGAATTTTCCAACAAGGGTTGGAATAGCCGCAGCAGTGCCTCTTGGTCTGTTTTCCCTTCCTTCCCTCCGTGGGTGCTGCATAATACCAAGCAGTGTTTGGTAGATACTGGCCAGGGCCGAGCACAGTGTGGTAAGTTGTGCCTCTTTGGGATAGCCACAGCATTTGCATTTCAAGTATTCTATCACTTCATCAGGGTCCTGTAGTTGTTTGGGAGTGAAGTTCCAAACCATTGGAGGTGAGAAGTTCTCTAGGTAGCTGCCCATATTCTCCCACATGCCATGCCACCCGTGACTGTCCAGCCTTGGGGCAGATCTCAGGGTGAACTGCACATAAAACAAGTGATACACAACACAATTGCTCACCACCTGGTACCCAATACCCAGTCTGCTCCGGACCCAAGATCCCTCCTCCCCCCGGCCAGCTCCCCCAGTTACATCCTGAACATGATGTCATGTGGTATCAAACATCCCCTTAGCCAGTTCAGTTGCTATCCTGGCTGTGTCTCCCCCAGCCTCTTGTGAAAACTGACTCTATACCAGCCAAACCCAGGACGCAGTGAGCTGGATCAAGGAATAAACTTTAGTCCTTTCTCCTGATGTCTCTTCGGCTTTCTCTGGCTCCAGGTAGGTAGGCTGAGATGGTGTGTGACACCTCTCCATCTAATCTGAAGGCCCTGTCATATCTTACCTCATTGGCACTGCGAAGTGGGGGGCGATGCCTTGGCACTGGAGTATTCCAGCAGCACGGTGAGAAGCTCAGTACTGGCACGGTGCATGCACCTTCCTTTCCCCTTCATTCACTGTCCTTTGTATCCTGCCCACTGTCCTTGGAGTTGTGTACAATTTGCCAACAGTCTGATGTTTCAGAATAGGGAGTATCGTTAGGTCCAGATTATTTCCAGCCCTTTGCTCATCATGTATTGCCCCCAGGTGAAAGCCATCAGACCTGAGTTTAAACAGATACTGGTATTCAGGCTGGGATCTGAGAACATTCCAAAGATAGTAAACTGAAGGAGGTATGAAAGGAAGAACTTTTTTTTTAGGATAGCTATTATTATACTTGTGGTTCAGATGGTCTTCCTTGTCCTTCAGAGAGTTGGACCGTGAAAAGCGATACAGGAATGTGGTTTCATTCATTTGGCAAGAAGCTATTCTGGGTTCTGAGTGACCCAGTCTAGCTCTCCCCTCGCACCGCAGCTGTAATAACTGAGTGCCTAGCAGGTCA
Source organism: Eurypyga helias (assembly GCF_000690775.1). Taxonomy (NCBI): domain Eukaryota; kingdom Metazoa; phylum Chordata; class Aves; order Eurypygiformes; family Eurypygidae; genus Eurypyga; species Eurypyga helias. The sequence continues at coordinate 10,848 of NW_010271516.1, forward strand.
TTCCTCAGAGTTTTTCCTGCCTTGTGGTGCAAAGGAAGGCCCAAACTGCCGACTGTTTTTTACAGCACTGCATCATTTTGTCTTTTTTAGAGAAGAAATTCAGGATTTTCTGAATTGCATTGATGCCAGCCTTGAAGAGCTTCAAGCAATGTTATCTGGGAAGCAGTATAACTTCGGTTCTGAAGCTTTCAGCGATGTGAGTGTCCTTTGGCTTTTTCTGATTTCTGAAAAACACTGATTAGGTTGCATTATGAAATTTGACTGGCTTACTCCATGTTGAAATGGCCAAGAGGGAGGGAAAATCGTGAAAAGCAATTAGTTATGGATAGCGGGATATGTAGTCATTCTAGGTAACACTGAGAGCCTTTTTCAGTTCACCCAGTATTTCTGTTATACAGAACTCAAGGGTGGGCTGAAGGAAAGAATTTTACTCTCTTCTCAAGCCTTTAACTTCACATCACGATTATGTGTTTGATTATGCATTATGATATGGAATGAAACTCGGCCATATATCTGGAATCACTGGGGAAAATGGTGTCCTTTTTCTTCTCCTCAGTTTACTGTCACAGGTTGAAAGTATATTGCTGTAGGCCTGTGGAGGAGCCACGTTCCCTGGGCTTGAGTGGGTGGTGTGCTGAATCCTGCTGTCCTTTCAGGAGCTCTCTGAAGTCTTAAGAACCTTTATATGATGTTTGATCTGTTTTTATTTTCAGACATTTAATCCTGAGCTGCCAGCCCTGGATATGAGCTTGATGGAAACTTCCCCTGATATGGAGAATGTAAGAGTTGCTTCCACGATGGGGAGAGTTAATACAGTGTTGAGAGTTAAATTTGGACTGATTCTGTTTGAGAGCAGCACAGGAGGAAACTGGTGTTTTATCTAGGCCTGATTTAAACTGTCACTTTGCTTTGAAGAACATCTTTGCTTTCTGACTACTCCCAAGAACGTAAGGAAGAGGGAAACAAACTGCTGTCTGATGAATCAGCTGTCTGTAGTGAGAAGTTTTGTTCCTACCTATGACTTCTGCACCTTCCATTTAGAATGAGGAACGTAGACAATTGTCTTTTTTTGGGCTAAGTGTGTGAGAACAGTTCCTTGGCTTGTTTCTCCTAGCCTCAGGGGTTTCCATGGTGTCTTTTAGCTAAGTGATAACTAGGTCTTGGGTTGTAGTTCACATGGGATTGTGTGTCTTCAGTCTGTCTGAAGACTGAAGGAAAAGCACTAAATGAAATATTCGATGCAATATACAGTATTTATTCTGAACATGGATGTATGGAATTTTCTCAGAGGACATAAAGTTCAGTGCAAATTTACTTCTCTTGTTTCAGTTCCTAAAATTGATTCATGGTTAAAAAAAAAAAAAAACTCCACCCAACTTGAAGGTGTAATTTATTTCGTAGTCATGAGATTATATTTAAACTATGACTTCCCATTCATAAGATCTTAGACCACAACTGAGGAGAAAACCAGCTGTGTTCAAGCAGTGCTTGCAGAATTTAATTGTATTGATGAAATCGGGTTTGACGGTGTTATTCCAACAATACAGTCTATAATCAAGCTTCTGGTTTTGAAGGTAAAATAAACACTTGTAGTCAGAAGCTTGTTTGGCTTTAGTAAGTGAAGTTTGTCTGTATTTCCCTGTGCCTCCTTCTGAGAGCTTCTGTTGTTGGCCCTCACGTGTGACAGTCCGTGAAGGCTTGGATGTTGTTAAGCATTCTGTCTTTGTCCACTCTGCTTCAGATTGAAAACTTGGCAGAGAGCACTGAAGATCTGGGAGTGAGTGAGAGAGAAACAGCAGGAAGCAAAGGTGGGCAGGAACACTGAGAACTGTGACAGTTTCAAACTCTTCCAAAACTGTGTGTTGAAGTAGAAATTTTATAGCCTGTAGTATGGTTTGTCTCCTCCTTTTCGTCTGGGCTTAAAATTTTTGTGAAGACTGGAATGTTTCAATGATCTCGATGAATCTGTGCCTCAGTCTTAAGGGGCCAGTCTTAAGTCTTAACTGTTCTCACTTTTTCTTACACGTGACCGAGTGTCACAGGAGGGAGCAGAACTGCAGATGTGCTTGTGGAAGTGCCTCTGTATGGGCTACGACCCTGCAAACGCACTGCTCCTCATTTTCCTCCTACAGTGCTGCCGTTGCATGCCGCATGTTTTAGGGGCTCAAAGTGTGCTTCAGATACTGCTCTGACAGACCCGGGAGCCTTCGCTCCCCTCACAGCTGTGGATGTAGTTTGTCAGAGCTCAGCTCTGGGATTTTCTTTAGTGAACCGAGTTTTGAAGCAGTCTCTCCGGTTTTCCTTGTCTTGAATAAGAGCCTTCACTTAGATGACACAGGAGCCTGGAGTTTAAACTGTTTGTTTTCCCTCAGATATGCAGCTGATACAGTACAGGGCAAATCCTCTGCTTTCGTTGTTTGAAGAACTACCTTCAAGTGAGGCCGCAGGGAAGACGGAGGATCCGAAAGACCTGCTGCTGCCCACCCTGGAGGAGAAACCTGCGCTTCATCCTCCCTCAGGCAGTGAAACTGTCGTGCCGCTAGCAGCTCCAGCAAGCCAGGCTGAGCCTCTGGATGCTCTGGGAATGGGTGATCCACCTCTCCTCTCGGAAGATGGCAATGGAGAGTATAAACTGTTTCCGCTTTTGCTCCTCAGTCCTGTTGCTAACTTCATAGAAGAGGCCTCTGAGATAGAAACTTCTTGAACTCACGTGACATCTGTAACTGGCTTAGTGAGGTGGAATAGGCGACAAAAGAAATGGATCAGCAAGAAGTTTGAGCTCTTACCTGCTTCCTGGGTGTCATATTCTGTACAGACAGAAGAAAGTTCTCTTTCTACAAGCAAAGAGCACATCTGGAAGACAAGCTCAAAACGAGCTGGTGGGAGTGAAGACACCGTGTGGAGGGGAAGGACAACCTCCCTGCAAACATACTGCAGTGTATTCCATAACTTTTTATCCTATATCCTTATTGCAAAAGGAAATCTGTATCCTGTTTGTAAAGTTTGACTGGGGTTTTTTGTTGTTTTCATTTTTTTTATTAGCTGAGTAGTAACAGTGTGTAATATTTTAAACATAGGTTTTACTCTTTCAGCAGGTGGCTTGTCTACTGTTGGGAATTAAGATTTTTTTTTAATTTTGTTTTTTTAATTTGAGATTTCTTTTTGATAGTTTGTGGCTACAATTGTTTGCATCTGCTTAGATCACTTTCGTACTCCCTAGACTTGCTCCTAGGTACAGGGAACATTTTTTTCCTATGGAAAATTACATTTTAACTGTGGAGTATTACTTTTTAACATGCTAACACACGTCCATTGCCACAGATTGTAGGTGTTGTGGTAGGAAGTGCTTGCCACCCTGCATAATGCTGATTTCTCATGCACATTGCATGGCAGTTCTTCTAAGGTAACTTGCACCTAGCTCACAGGTTACGTGTCCTCAGAAAGTGTGAGTAGAACTGATTCACGTCTAGCAAAGTCCAGCAGCTGCCCTTAAAATGGGCCAGGGCTGGGGGGAGAGGAGTCATGGGGTAACTTGCATTGGCAAAGGACATGACACTAAGATTTCTCTTCTGCTCGCAGCAGCTACTTGTTTACCTGACTCTGCGTAAACATTGGACTTCTTCCTGCATTTTCTGCTTGTGGAATCGTAAAGCTAAATTAACTAGATGCATTCGAGTTCTTTGACAGTGAATTACAAAAACTAGTGTCTGCTTAATCAAAAAATCTTCCCCAAAATTTCTTTCTACACCGTTTTCCTGACTTTTGAGCAGCTGTAATGCAGACATCAGCCCTGGCATCGGCGGAATAGCAAGTTCTCCTTCGCTGACACCAAGTTTGTAACAATGTGCCACTAGACCTCCCAAGCCTGAAATCTGTTGTAGTGATACCGGACTGCTGGGGCTGGAGGAGGCTGGGAGGCAGGTAGAAAACCTGTTGTATAATATCACATTATATTTCCTACCGGCGCAGTTATTTGAAGTTTCTTTCACTTTTAGGAGTTCAGGCTACCTACAGGCGTTGTTCTCTCTGAAGTTTCTGAACGAGTAAGTTTTGAGAACTTATATATTCAGGAGCCCAAGTTAATCTGATATCCTACAGGCTACTAGGTAATGCGTGTTACCTCTGCTGGTTTGTGCTTCGTCGTCAAGTCTGAGTTGCAGAGGAGGATCTTGCTACTCTGTGTATGTGTGTACCGACTTCCCAGTGTTGTTTTATTCCCGCACTTCTGTAACCGTTCCTTACCTCATGGCCCTTCTTGTTTGGATCCTTTGAATTGTCTTTTGTCAAGTATGTCCTATTCTAGCCTTTTCTAGTCTTTCTTTTGCTTACTTGTAGAGACAAAGGGCTGAATAGTTCCAAGTTTTCATGAGCTAAAGGGGAAATGAATGAATTGCATCTCTGTATTGGGTTCTGCTTTTATTTCATTTCTTCCCAAAGGCCTCAGTTTTGCCAAGAGTGAAACAGTAAAAAAACAGACTTGTTTTGACAGCACAGTGCAGACAATGAATTGCTTTGAGAGGCTGATGTTCTGTAACTCAGTTGGTGAACTGGTTAGACTGTAGTGGAGTTCCTGTTATGAATTACTGTCATGTTCTTCCATCATGGAGTCCTCTGGTCTCAGTGCATCTCACCATCAGATCTCTGATCTGATTGCATAATAGTTTTTTAATACACTTTCTCTCTTAAGAAGTTAGGAAACTGAGGCTTAAGAAAACTGCAAATAAAACCATGTGTATCTGTGTCTGGTTTATGTACTGGTCTAGGAAAAGTGTTTGTTTTATGCAAGTTTCCTAAGAAAGATTGCAGTGGAAAGGGGAAGGCTGAATAGCAACAACAACCCACACGCTGAAGTAATTAAACTCAAGAATTGCAAAAGCATTACTGTGTTTCTTGTACGTTCTTTTTGGGTGAGTTCCCGTGTGTCTAATACTTCCCAAACCTGTTCACTGAATTTTCTAGAAGGGAGAGCTTTACTGCTCTCTAGGGGATCTCATCATGGAGCTGCTGGTGGTGCATAAATAACTGAAATGCTGAGGTTAGCCTGGCACTTGTTTTCAGAGCTGTCAGCCTCAGAATGAAGGAAGTTTAGGTTTATTACTAACTCACTCAACATACCATGGAATCAAAGCTTGTGGGAATGGGACTGACCGCCATAAGGCCAGGCTGGCTCGGGGCGTTGGCTCATCAGCTGTATGTGGGTGATGCTGGGGGCTGCCTTCACATCTAAGCAGTGAGGGAACACGACGTTAAGTGGGTTTTTTCATCAGTGGCGATGTAAAAGTTCAAAATTCCTCGTGGAGAGGGTGGTGAGGCACTGGCACAGGTTGCCCAGAGAAGCTGTGGATGCCCCATCCCTGGAAGTGTCCAAGGCCAGGCTGGATGAGGCTTTGAGCAACCTGGTCTAGTGGAAGGTGTCCCTGCCCATGGCAGGGGGGTTGGAACTGGATGGTCTGTAAGGTCCCTTCCAACCCAAACCACTCTGGGATTCTATGATTCTGGGTGCTAGTGAGAGATGGACTTCGGGTGGAAGGCTCCCCAGCTGACAACTGAAGGCTGTGGTGGATTGTGTGCCATAAAATGACAACGCCAGGAGCCTGTGGTACATGGAGGTGCCGTTGTGAAGATCGCAACTGTGCCTCGGGCTCAGCAAATCAAAGGAGCAAATACCCTTGAATCCTCTTACGTTACTCAGAGGAGCAGAGGTATCCTCTGAGTAAGACGAGAGGTCTATGAAAACATGCATCAACTGGAGTGAATCCATGGGAAGTGAAAGGGTGAGTAGATGAAAGACAGGATGAAAATGATGAGGACAAAATGGGAAACTCTGGGTGCCGTAGGAACCATCTCTCCCCTTTAATAACCTGGCGCAGTCAGTGGGGCTCTGCAAAAGAGGATTAAACAGCATTAAGTTGGTAACAGTCCAGAAGTTTTGGGGATACTCAGTTCCTCTGTTACCTGTTGAAAATAAGATTAATGAAAGCTTTTCAGTAGTTACCTTTTTTCCCAGAGCTGGAGTATTTTCCTTCACAGAAGCCCCCAGTATGTTCACTCACCTCCACACCCCCCTAGAATCATCGAACGGTTTGGGTTGGAAGGGACCTTAACGATCACCTAGTTGCTCCATCTCCTCTCATTCTCCGTAACAGACAAGCTTTACCTTTTAGCTGGAATCAGCAGTCGGTGTATTCATGCATAGGCACCACCTTCTTTCTTTCCTTTCCAAGGAAGGTGTTGGCACCTCAAGGTCATGGATTGTACAGGGGTAACAGACTCTCTGGACTACAGCTGTTAAGGTTGGTTATCAGACAGGTCCAAGTGTCCTCTGATACTTATCTCTGCCTTCTTCCTTTAATGTTACCTCTATTATGATATCTAGATTCATGCTCTTACTTACGTTTATTTAAAGAAGAGAAAACATTGCTGAAACCAACACTTTACTGTAGAGCCATTGCCCTTGTTTCTCCCCTGCTTTTTTGCCACTAAGTTTCCACCACGGTCTGCAATTCCCCCTGGATGCAGTCTCACACAGAGACAGTGAAAGGTTGTCCAGGGTCCCTGTTGCTCGTTCCTAACTGGTGGTCCCACGTTGCAGGATCCCAGCCCCGTGCTATGACGGTGGCTGCCCCCTCCACCCCCCTGATGGCACGGAAGCGCCTGCTCTTTCATCAGCTCTTACCACTGGGGTACCCGTGCCAGCTCTTCCTGCATCTCAGTCTTTTGCAACTCTGCCTGGTCAAGCTGCACAGCACTATTTGGAAAGCGTGTTAATAACAACCAACTACGTCAATTCTGCAGGGGTGTTTTTTACCATCCTATTCCTTTCCTTTTCCGTTTGGAGATGAGTTAATATTTCAGCTGGAATGGGCCACCCAGTTCCCTGTTTGCCAACTCATGGGGCGGTCACTCGGCCCTAAGACTGCGTAAAAGTCCCTTAGCGTGTGTGTGGGGCCAGCTGGGCACCCGCCCTGTCCTTGCCTCACTGTCCCTTCCCAAAAAGCCGTTTCTCACCAGGGCTCTGCCAGCTAAGCCAATTGCAGCGCCCCAGCACAAGTGTTCTCTGTAGACCCCAGCAAGAAAGGTGCTCGGCTCTGTAAGGTTAAAATTAAAGGGTTAAAATATCGTTTACGGGAGATAACACGAGGAGGAACCAGGGAACAGCATAGGTGACCTCAGCAGGCGGCAGGTCTCTGGTCTGGGCATGGCACACTGTGCAGAGCCCGCACCGAGGTTACCCGGCACTGCGGGCTTTACAGTTTTTGTAGGGGTCTCCTCGAAGTGAAGAACTCCATCATTTCCACCATCAAGAAAAAGGATGTTTAGATGAAAACGTGCTGCTCGGCTTCAAGGTAAGGGCAAGGAGGCAGCAGTGGTGTCATTGCTGGGAGCCACCGTCAGAGCCCTCCGTTCGCGTTAGCCGGGCACATCTATCCAGAGTCAAGGGATACCTGCAGCGCAGCACGGGCCACGGGCTGATGAACCCTTGATGTGCAGCAGCCTGCTGGGTAGGACTACGGTGTCACTACAGCTTGATGCACAACAAGTTTCTGTTACCCGCGACCACACTTGCTTCACTGTAAGCCAAGTTTCCTTCCTCCTCCAGCTTCAACACGCAGCTGCTGCTCTGGCTGCTTGGGTTGAGTGCCCTGTATCTGGGGCAGGAAGGTTGCTTTTCTTTGGGTACCACGTACTGAGGGTTCACAGAACACACCTAGACACGGTGAGCACAGTGTGAGAAAATGAAAAGTGCCCCTCGTGCTCCTTTCAACATTCTCTTTCATCCCATTTCAGACTAGCCCTCCCCACACAGACCATGTCAGCCTAGCCATCAGGTTTTTGTCTCATATTGCTTGGCACTTGCTAACACAGAGCTTTCCAGACCACGAGAAAAACTTGTTTTGAGCTGTCTCTCCTGGCCTGGATGAAGCCACCTCATTCAGTCCGTGCTCAAAATGTTTTGCTGTCTCCTAAAACAAGATCGCCGTTTTGAAAAGCGGTGTCTGTGTTATCATAGCTCCCCAAAGCACAAGCGAGAGATTGCTACCAAGGGTCATCTTAGCATACAGGTGTCTCTACTTGCATCACATAAAGGACAGGAGATTGCTCATGCCACTGTCCCCCCAGCCATAAAGGTAAATGTAACTATGTAAATAAATACATACACATCTTGTTTTTGTCACGCAGTCCGAGTTTTAGCTTCCTGGCTGGTAAGCACCCTCCTAGCAGTAGGTTCCCCTATGACTTAGTCCAAGTCAATTTAGGCTTCTGCCCTCCTGTCCAGCCAGACATGTTCCCCAGGAAGGGGTTTTATTAATTTGAACTTAATGTGTTCTTTTCTCTTCCTTTTTTGAACCAAGAAGTAGGTGAACACTACAACCCACACAAGCTTTTCCGACTCCCCATCCCAGTGACTGCAGGTCAGAGTTGCATCTCATGGAAAATTTCAGTGGAGGAATACGGGGCTGCAGGGGAGGAGCATGTGAAATCAGGTCCCAAAATCTCTTGAATCTCTGTTGAAGCTTTTTCTTAGCTTTATCAAGTAGGATATTTTCAGAAGCATTTAGACCTTAACCTGTTAACTATACAAATTAATTATAACTAATATCACCTTTAATTAATAATAACACCTCTCATTACAGTTAAGAAGTCACAATTTCATAGTCTCAAAGATTTTCTCCTTTGATAATTTCCTTTTTTTTTCTTCTCTAGCCATATAATTGTTTACCTGTTTCCAAAGTAGTCTACAGGGAAATGCAGGTGCATATGGCCCTAATCCATGTTTTTAATTGAATGCAATTAATCAATTCAACCGAGCAGCTAAATTGGTGAGAAAGGAAGATTCTGTGATGCAGAGTGTGATGGCCAAACCAGGTGCCTGCAGGTATTGGAAGTTATTTGTTTTCAGATTTGTATACCTAAACTCTCTACTTCTTCAATGGGATATAATGATAAAGAACAGAATATTATATTTCAGCTGGAAGAGACCTACAGTGATCATCTGTCTCACACTGTAAAACTGTAAAGATTTAAGGTGTTTGCTGACTCTTAATTTAAAACACAGGGGTGAACTCCACAGAAAAGCTGGTAAGAAAATTAATAGTAAGGACCTTGGTTGTTGAGCTCCTTAAGAGTAGTCTCAGATTTTCTTGTACGTAACATGCATGTTAACATTTATTATTTAGAAAGCAATGCAAAGAAGAAGAAATAGGTGTTTAGGAATGAAAAGAAACAAAGGAAACATTTTCTTTAGAGCTGAATTTAAAAACAGAAGGGGGGAGGGGGAAAGCATACTTAGCAGGAAGTATGAGTTCTTAACTAGTTCTTAAGCTTTCTTCTTTTCACCCTACCTTAGGACTTCTGTTCTGCCCACACCTCTGACCGTCATTGCTGAGACAATTTTTTTCTGAGAAAGAGGAAGGAAAAACCATCAGCAGATGTTCTGGATGACAAAGTGAGCAAAGAAAGATTTACCCCTGACTTGGGAGAGTGCAGTTCTGCTCTACTCGAGGGGAGAAGCTGCAGCCCTGGGAAGGATGGGAATGCTGCTGAGAGCAGCTGTGCTAATGAGTCCTCTTCTCTTCTGCAACGGTGAGTAAGCAAACGGGTCTCCTGCTCAGGGCAGCTCCTTCCCTGGCACTGCTGTGTGTTTGTGCAGCCATGGTTCTGTTTCAGGAATAGAAATATGGTAAAAAGGCAAATGCCTTTGTATGCAGCTGGCTCGGTGTCCGGCTGGTTCAAACGCAGGGAGACCAATGGTGCACGGAGGCAATGGAAATGCTGCCCACGTACTTAAGAGCACACAGATCCCACCTACGCTGTGACGGTTATTTCACGCAGCACAGCGAGCAGCCCAGCACGAAGGGTCGGTGGTTTTCTGTTAACGTGTGGTGCTTCCCAGAGCAGCCCCGAGCCGTGCCGGCTGGAGGGGCAGATGCCAGCTGTGAGTGGGGAGCTACGCGACTCAGGCTCAAGGCAAACGCTTTCCCTCGGGTCTCAGTCGCCCGCTAATCCTGATCCAGTTCTATTCAATATCTTCA
>NW_010271517.1:0-1110 GCF_000690775.1 Eurypyga helias
TCATTGCAGCCTTCCAATACCTGAACGGGCCTAGAAGGAAGCTGGAGGAGGACTTTTTACAAGGCCCTGTAGTGACAGGACAAGGGGTAACGGGTTTAAATTGAAAGTGGGGAGGTTTAGATTAGATATAAGGAAGAAATTCTTCACAGAGAGGGTGGTGAGGCACTGGAACAGGTTGCCCAGAGATGTTGTGGATGCCCCATCCCTGGTTGTCTTTAAGGTCAGGCTGGATGCGGCTTTGAGCAACTTGGTCCAGTGGAAGGGGTCCCTGCCCCTGGCAGGGGGGGTGGAACTAGATGATCTTTAAGGTCCCTTCCAACCCAAGCCATTCTATGATTCTAGGATTTTTAAATATGCATGAATGAAGTTGTTCAAATGAGTTCTTTTTCCTTGAAATTCATGGCTGAAAGGAAATTCTCAATCATTTGTCTCACCACTACAGCAGAATATTTTCTGTCATCTTCAGAAATAAACACAGAAGCTACAATATCACTGTATTTAATGCTTCCTCATTGTTCTGATAGAACAGCACATTGACTACCTTTCCATTAAACAGCTTTGGGGAACTATATCCCCTTTCATGTTAAAATAGTAGTAATCCACAAGGACACAAAGCCTAGATATTGTCAATAAAGGTTTTAATATAGAGGGTTTTTTTATTTGAAAAGTATTAGGAGTTTGTTCCCTGTTCTTCCACATAACACTAACTACATGGAGATCTCAGAAAGGGCTCATCTGGGTTTTTATCCTCATGTGTGTGTTTCAGGTGTATTAACCAAAAGTTTATCAACATGCAAGGCCACTTTTCAGCAGTTTGTAGAACAAACTACAGAATCTATAAACACTATTAAAGGGAAAAAAAACCATCTCAAGGAATATTGCTGTGATTCAAGGTCTCATAGTCAACTTTATATAAATCCTCATGTTGTCTCAGCTGAAGTGAAAGATATTTTAGACCAAGTAATAAATTGTCCTTTTATTATATTCTTAAAAAAAAAAAAAGAAGAAAAGAAAATAAAGTTTCTCTTTCAAATTATATTTTGTGACTGCCATGTAGGTCTTTACTGAATGACGAGGGTTTGGAGAACTCCATGTAAGAAAATTATTTTT
>NW_010271517.1:1141-7382 GCF_000690775.1 Eurypyga helias
TCCCTACATATTTCAAGGCCGTAGATTTTTTCCTTATGTATGTGATTTCTTGGTTTTGTCCCCTACAATGTTAATGCTAATAATCTTATTAAAGTCTCACATGTTGAGTGACTTGTCTAGTGCAATTCATATTGTATTTGTTGCTAAATGTACACTGCAAAAAATGTTAATTTCCTATTTCATGGGTGACCCTAATGTGCACAGAAAGTAGTTAGAGCTACCAGAGACATCTTTAGTGACCTTCAGGCAGCCTGCAGATTTTCTTTGCCATTTGAGGGGTGTTATGTCAGAAATATTCTCTCATTGTTTCCAGAGTATAAGGTAGAGTTATGGATTGCAATGCAAAATTGTACTAACCTGAAAGACTGGTCATACTTCAGGAACACTGGGAACAATATCACCACTATTACTTCAGGGAAAGCCACAGGATCAAGTGCAAAAACTTAAATTATATAAATAAGTAGTGAAATTAATCCATTTTCACTTGTCTCCTAGAAGAAAAAGAATATGTAACTATTACAGAAAACAAAGTATGCTTAAAAAAATAATGATTCCAGATATAAAATATGATTATTTGTGAACATCACTATAAGTGTTGTGATTTAACCTGGCCAGCAACTAAGCCCCTTACAGCCACTCACTCACTCTCCCCAGCAGAGGTATGGGGGAGGAGGGAGACTTGAAAGAGTAAAAGACAGAAAGCTCATGGATTGAGACAAATAAAAATTAGTAAGAGTTAAACAAACAAACAAACAAAAAACCCACCAACAGGAATACAGTGAAGAGAGAGGAGGAAAATAAACCCAAAGGGGGACACACACACAAAAAAAGCCAAAAGAAAACAATTGCTCACCACCAACCAACTGATGTACCAACTGATGTCCAGCCAGTAACTGAGCAATTGCAGCCCCCATCAACCTTCACCCACAAGCTTTTATTGTCGAGTATGGTGTTATATGGTATGGGATACCTCTTTCATTAGTTAGGGTCAGCTGTCCCACCTCTGTCCCCTCCCAACCTTTTGCCCACCCCAGCCTACTCACTGTCAGGGCAGTGTGAGGAGCAGAAAGGCGGTGAGGCTCTGTGAGCACTGCTCAGAAATTACATCAGTGTGTAATCAATACTATTTTCAGCCCAAATCTAAAACATAGCCCCATACATGCTACAATGAATAAATTTAACTCCATCTCAGCCAAACCTAGTACAATAAGAAATTAAGAATGAACACGAACTGTGTTATCTTTCATCCCTATTACACATCTAAAAGAGAGACATCAGAACCAATAAATCATGAACATTACCCAGTGAAGTTTAAATCCAAGGTAGAGGGATAGAATCTAGTCTTCCATGTGCTACTGATGATAGGTGAAGAAGCTTCTGAAAGAACATGCCTGAATGTCTCATACAGTCAGAATGGTCTCAGGTGGGCTAAAATCATGGACAGGATTTCCCTCTGGAGTCTGTTTCAGCTGCAGAAAATTTCTTTGGATATTCATTCGGCACTCAAACATTTTAATGCAAATTGAATATTTGTTTTAAGGAAATAAATTATAATAGAAATTATTTTCATAAAAAAAAGAACTCTGTCATCAGTTTATTCACCACAGAATCTCATACATATTTTTGCAGACACAGATATGCAACAAGGTTCTGAAGAAGACAGAGACTGCTTTTACCTTCTTTTACAATGTGATAACTGTGTTACTCTCTTTTTAGAAGGCAGAGGTTGAATTCTCCATAATATTGTGTGGCTACAATTCCTCTGCCCCCCTAGTACCTAAACGACGCATTTTGTGACAGACATCTTCCAGATGTCTGTCACATGTAGTAGTACATCTCTGCAGAGACATCTCTTCTTGCTAGTCAGTCAGCGACACGCAAACTTTTGTCTATTTTGATTAACAACCATCTCAGTCAAAATTAGCCATCCAAAAGCCAGTTGTCTACTCCAAGTTAATACCTGTGTTTTCACTATAGTCATTGCAGAGAAATTGGTACTTCCAGGTTACAAGTTATTCCCTCTCTCGTAGAAAACTTGTTAAAGGTAGGATGAATTGCTTTCAGGAAGTGTCTGTCTTAATATAAAAGCAACCAGACTGATAGATCAGATTCTGAGTGTGGCTCAGCTATCTAAATATGGGTGTCTAGTACTATTTCCAAAAGCTCTTGGGTAACTTTCCTAGCCTCTAGCTGCTGCACCAGAGGAGCACAGGTGTCTTTTGTGTTCCTTTATCTGTAAATTCTAAATGGCTAGGACAACAGGTAAATTAATTTTTAACATCGTACTGGAAATGCCTTGAACTAAAATTTCAGAACTAAATTCTGTCTGTCTAGATAAAAGTATTAGCTTCAACACAACTTGGTACTGTAAAATCAGGCTCTGTGTCTGAACTAAGATGTAGAAAAGCAGGTTCTAATCTTTGGATATCCAGGGTATACTCACACTGTTCAAGTAATTAATTATAGAATGAAAGTTCAAGTTGTAATAAAACTTAAAGTGACATGAATTAGTTCAATAAAATTGAAACAGGGGACCCTGCTGATATTAGTTAAGTGCAGACAGTCAGGTTTAATATTTGTGTCATTCAGCAGAGAGATTTTCATGACCTGCAATTCCACAGTATTAGCGCATTTGAAAGAAGAAGACAATGGAAATTCATGACAAGAAAATCATGTAGGGGAATTTAAAAAAGATGAAACTTCAGTTATGCCACTGTAGTGTCACTGAACTTACTAGTGCTTATTGCCTGCAATGAGAACAAACACAATTTATACACAAATTCAAAATGTACAGGATAGAAGAAATATTATTACAAAGTGTGGGACTGAGCTGATTGCTAGAGTTGATATATATTTGACACGATGCAGAAATCTACACTGCAAATACCATGACCTGAGACATCTCTGAACCACCTTTATGGAGAGAAAATCTTCTTAAAAGGGCACAAGTAAGGACATAAGGTGATTCTAGTTCAAAAAATAACTGCCTCCTTTCACAGATTAGAAAGCAATTAACAGTGTCAAAGTAGGATGTAAACAACCAGTTTAGCCATTTAAAACTAGGAGAGAGAAAACCTATCACAGTAATTTGATATCATATATTCTTTCCTATTATTGTATGCATACATACATCACATAATAAATCATAACTCCATGTCATATTACATACTGCTAATAATAGATGTTATTTAATATTTAACTAGTTAGGTATAAAACATGATCTAATATACTGTAAATAATATTCTTTGTTGTGATTACTATTTTGTGTTCTCTTGTCAAAAAAATGTTGTTGTTGTTGTTATTCATTTTATTCTTTTGCAGTGACCTGCAGTTGTTTATGTAAGGACATGAGGACAGGATTCTACTAAAGAAAACAAAAAACTTTGACATATTAAATTTTATAAGAGATTAAATGATGAAAAGCAACTTTATATTTGGAAAGTGACTTGAGAACCTAAATACAGATGTTTTGTGCCATATTAGATGCTTTGCATCATCCTATCTTTCCTCAAGTTGCCATCCTAGAAATTACTATCTCCTGTATGCCTGCTGTCTTATCACCCCAGAGAGATTTGTTGGGTACTAAAGACTTTCAAAATGGCAATGGATATATCTGTTTACATGTTCAATTTTAATGTTGATTTCAACTATGTTTCATATTTTCCTATCAAAGAACAGTAGACATGAAAGATTTCTGTCATATTTATTGGAATTTGGTTTAAAAATACTACAGACTATCAGGACATATTGAGGCAAAATTATGTTTTTAACGATATGCTTCTGTAAAGCACAGATTTGGCTACTCAGGTACTTCCTAAAGTGTGGAAAACTGTCTTTGATTTAATGTGATTGCAACAAACTCAATTCATGTGTCAGATTTTCATCCAAGTTAAAATACTTGAGGAGATTTTCTAAAGCCTCATGGCTAACTTTTCACTACTGGAATTTAATGGGAATTTCCTCACAGTGTCTATTACAGTGGCAATCAGTGAAGTACATAATTTTAAGTCAGGTGCAGGGTTAAGAAAGCAGAAATGTATTTTATCACTGCTTTTATTAGGTAACAGATATGAAATCGTTCAGGATATGACTGTTTCAAAGTGATTGAACACTAGTGTAAATGAAAAAGCTAGTAGTGCTCACAACATATGCTTGACGTATTGCTTAAGCCTCCCTCTACTATGTTAGTTTCTTAATATTATCAAATACTTTAGCTTTGAAATGGGATTTTGGGCCATTGGACCTGGTCTTCTGCTCTGACAGATAACCATTTATTTTTAAAATTCACTTACAGATCTGCATTTGAAAAGGAGCTTATTTTTAGGTCTCAGAAGTAATTTCACAAGGCTGGTCCAGAACATTTTTAATAAGGAACCTTCTGATAATCTCGAACTTGGGTTTTGGTGGGTTTTTTTTGACATAATTTATTTCTCTTTGTACTAAAGTTGTCCTTCAGTTCAAATAGCTTTTTTTTTTTTTTTTATAATTATAGACAGCAATCACATTCTATCTTAACATTTTTGTTCTATATGAGCAAGGCCAATTATTTTCTGTTTGCAAAATTCCATGTCATCCTATTAATCTTTCTCTGTAGTATCTAAGTCTGAGTTTATCCTTCTTGAACCATGGACAACTAAAAATATACACTGTATTCTGTGGAAAGGTCCAGTAAGACCTTGAGCACAGGAAACAATACTAGCTATCTGTTTAAACTACCTTGTTGAAAAAAAAGAATTCCAGAAGATTTCCTCATTCCTGAACTGATCGTTGTCACACTGTGAAGACATCACTGCAGCTAAACAATTTTTCTTCCCAGCAATTATCTAATAATAGGGTCCCAGTTTGTATCAAACATTTCTGTTATTAGTTTTTTGGTCAACAATTTTACTACCTGCATTGTTTCATTTAATTCTACTTCTATCACTCATGCTTACAAAGTTCTTTATGTGTGGTATCACAATCTTCTGTATTGAGAGGTACTGATAATGGTTTTCAAGTCTGTCTCAGAAGCAAATGTCATTGGCACTTATTTAATTTTTATTTTCTGTGCGAAGCTGGAGTCTGGCCCTGCTGTGGCACCTCTGGGGAAGGGGCTGATAGCCCCAGGGGTCTGAAATGGAATACTAGGCTATGAGCAGGGCTGGGGAGTGGCTCCAGTGAGGCTGGACAAGGATAGCAGGAGCCTGACAGAAAGAAGGTTTATGTGATCACTGTTAACATCTGTATGTATATATGTTTATATGTATTTCTGACTCTTAATACTCCTTTTCCATCCTAACTTTGGAATCTATTGGCTGTCATCAGTTCTAGTTGGCAAAGGAAGGTGGTTATTCATTGGACCATTGTATGTTTTTCATGCTGGAAGAAGTGAAGCAAGCGGGTGCAAGTAACATCCTTCCAATGAATTTAAAGATGTAAAAGATACAGTAAGAGTGCTCAACATTAAAGAATACATTTACAAGACAAATGTGACTCTTTTGACCAGACATCATTCAGTACTATGGTCTAAAGAACCCAAAGTTTTGGCTTCCTGTCCATGTCAGGATCCATCTGGACATTTTCTTATGGGATTAAGAACTGAACTATGAACCTGGTAAGGTTTTTGCTTGTCCCATCAAGTACAAGGGTAAACCCATGCATGGGTTTCAGCTGCACTTGGGGGCGTACAGCACTGCAGGGAATCACCAAAGCCATGAAATGGAGTGATGGTAACTCCTACAACCTAGGAGGAAGAGATGGGGTTGAGGGTTTGTACACTTCTAAGTCCATCCATGTAACTGCAAGAGCGTGCACATTATTAAAATACCTTGGGCTTAAAAAAGGGTCACCAGAAAATTTTAGTCATGTATTAATATTTTGCAGGTTTCTATCACTTTGTTTTATGTGTCCTATTGCTATTGTTGTTCCTGAATTGATAATTCCATTATTGTGGCTAAATTACTTGTTATTAACAAGTCAATAACCATCTTTGATTCTAATTTGGTGTACATAATGTGAAATGAGAAGTGTTTCCCCATGACTCTTTGTTCTCTTTCCAATCCTGCTTTCTGCATTTTACCTTTTCCCAGTTCTGTTTTCTTATCTGAGACCTCAGTTTACAATACAGACTCCCTACATCTTCAGTATGATCGCTGATTAATATCTTATATTGGATCTTACCAACAAACTTGGAGTATTGCTGCATTTGACTAACAGAACTTGAGAACTTTTGAATGGCTAATTGTCGTGGTTTAACTCTGGC
>NW_010271518.1:0-30105 GCF_000690775.1 Eurypyga helias
CGTTACGTCGGGGCAGCGGGGGTTGCGTGGCCTCAGAGGTGCTGGGGCATCTTTATTCCCGCTCCCGCTGAGCCCCTGCGGTTGCTGGGCGAGTTTAGAGGCCTGGGCTTATACACGGGTACACGTGGGCCGCCCGCTGGAAAACACGGGTGTGAAATACCCCTTCTTGTCTGGTGGGAACCGGCCCCTTCTGTAGCTGCGGTGTTGTCTCTGTCCCGGCAGAGAGGGACTTGGTACTGGTGGATGAAAAGCTGAACATGAGCCGGCAGTGTGCGCTGGCAGCCCAGAAAGCCAACCGTATCCTGGGCTGTATCCAGAGAAGTGTGGCCAACAGGTCGAGGGAGGGGATTCTGCCCCTCTACTCTGCTCTGGTGAGACCCCACCTGGAGTGCTGCGTCCAGCTGTGGAGCCCTCAACATCAGAAGGATATTGACTGGTTGGAGCAAGTCCAGAGGAGGCCACGGAGATGCTCAGAGGGCTGGAGCCCCTCTGCTATGGGGACAGGCTGAGAGAGTTGGGCTTGTTCCGCCTGGAGAAGAGAAGGCTCTGGGGAGACCTTATTGCACCTTCCAGTACCTGAAGGGGCTGACAAGGAAGCTGGGGGGGACTTTTTACAAAGGCCTGTAGTGACAGGACAAGGGGGAACAGGGTTAAATTGAAAGCAGGGAGATTCAGATTGGATATCAGGAAGAAGTTCTTCCCGGAGAGGGTGGTGAGGCACTGGATCAGGTTGCCCAGAGAAGCTGTGGATGCCCCATCCCTGGAAGTGTTCAAGGCCAGGCTGGATGAGGCTTTGAGCAACCTGGTCTAGTGCAAGGTGTCCCTGTCCATGGCAGGGGGGTTGGAACGGGATGGTTTTTCAGGTCCCTTCCAACCCAAACCATTCTGTGATTGTAAGCTTGTAATAACTAACAAAACGCTACAGAACACACTGTGTAAATGAAGCTGCATTCTGTGAATAGCACATGCCTAAATTTAACTTTGTTAAATACAGTGTGAGCTGAGAAGTTGAACGGTGGATTTAGGTCTGGGATTCCAAACTGGCAAGTCAAGCTTGGTTATGTTTGTATTGCTGGCATTTGGGGAAGTCAGTTGGAGATCTGAGTGCCGGCAGCATCTTCAGATAGTGATAGCAATTGGGGATTGATTTTCAGTCTTTCTAAGCATTCCCTTGCCTCACTGAGAATTGTAGGTTGCTGTAGCCTGGAATGTCCATCCTCTCGGGGAGGTGGTGATACGGATTCCCTCCCATAGGTTACTGCTGAGGTACAGGCTGTTACAGGAACTACTGATGAAACGCTCTGCCCAGGAGTTAGTGGAGCAGCGAGTGTGTCCTGCATACAGCTGCACGGGAGAGCTTAGCACTGCCTGCACATGCCAAGACTGGGGTTTTACTATTCACAGAATGGTTTAGGTTGGAAGGGACCTTAAAGATCATCTAGCACCAATGATAAGGGATCTGTATAAGTAAAAGGATCTTAAAAAATGAGAGCATTTAGTTTTGGGAGTAAAGCTGTCATTTTTACTTACAGATGAAAGCTGTAACTTCTTGTGTGTTGGCTTCGCACACTTGCTCAGACATGCCCAGCGTCGGTTTGAGTTGGCCAGTCCAGGCCTAGTTGGCACGCTGCGGTGCTACAGGGCTTGGTGCTAGCTCATCGTCAGGATGCTTAACTCGGGTTCTCGGGCAGGCTTTTGCTGCTGCTTGCTGCTCTGGGCTACTCTGGGGGATGAAATGCCAGTACAGGCTTAAGAGTTAATGCAGGTATGTCTACACATACTGTGGTGTTATGCCTACCGTTACTTGCTTTTTGCCTTGACTTTCCTGAGAACTTGGCAGATAAACCCTTTGAGAATTAACTTTTTGATCTTTAGATAATGAGTAATGAACGTATTATCTACCTGCAGAAACAAAGTAAATTACTTCCAACTTAAAATGTCTGCACTCTGATGAATGAATTCTTTTTGTTCTACACGCAACATAAAGTTTGAGAGCTCTGCAGGGACAGAAGCAGAACCTAATAGGTTTTAGGTTTTGGTGTAATTGCATAGCATCAATGGAAAGGCCTAACCAAGTTTGCTGTCTTCTGTAAATGTAGTTTTGCTAAACCTGTCCATTCAAGATACAGTGTGGAGACCCTGACAGAGGCTGAGATGTGGGGCACTGTCACTTTGTGGGGAGCATCACTAGGTGCCTGGCACTGCCACAAAACCCAGCATAAAGCAGTTCCCAGGGCCTGAGACCTCAAGCAGGTGTCTTCACTTTGTGTTCCTAAATCCCAGTCCACCTACACAGGCATCTGCTCTGGGTTTTTCAGTTTCTTTGGAAGCTGCTGGAACCTTCCTGCTAATCGAATCATCCTCGCCCACTGAACCCGGTTACATATTCCTTCTGCCTTCACACCAATCTACTTTTGGCCTCCCCCTTTCCGTACTGCATTTCCGTGTTTGCTGTTCCCGTGTTCTTGTGAAGCCCTTGGTGCATGCTGTTAGACTGGTGTCAGCATTCCCTCGCTGCAGTAGCTGCCTTCTGCTGCTGAAGCTGTAGTCTGGTAACTGGACAGCTGTGCAGACCCTGGGTTTATAATGTGTAAGCCAGCTTCAAAGGAAAGCTTTCCTCAACACATACCACACCATCCCATTCCCTGTGTATAACAGGTTGGGTTCTGCACTTGAAAGGCCGCACATCCACTGTGGTGCTCTGGAAAGCCACTGGTGCATTTTTTTCCCCAACGTTAATGCATTTCAAAGAAGTGTAATAGGGTACAAGTTTCTGGTCCTGTCCCCTCTGCCCACCCCCTTTGCGTGTTGCCATTGGATCTCTTAAAGATGAGTTAATTTTTCAGTAGTTAGCAGGTCTTGCTAGGGAAGACCAGTCCACCCCAGGCTCTTTGCACGGGTGGGTTCCTGCATTTGCCAGGATCTGCTGTGTGGCCATTGGGTTCCATCGTGTGTTTTTTCATATGAACTCAGCTGTGGGATTTGAGGTGCTGTGAGCAATGGCTCCCAGTATAGCCCCTTGGAGTTTGCTGAGGTTTGAGAGAGGATTAGGGGCCTGCTGTGGGCTTTCCTGGTTCTGCTGCTTGGAGCAAATAGTGAGCATGTGGAAGCAGAGCCATTCTCAGTGTACGCTCATATCCCACTGGAGAAGGCAAGTGAAGCTGCTCTGGGCCCATGAGTTTTGGAGATTGTGCTACTGGTTGACTCTTTTGGTTGTCTCTCCTCTTGTACAGGAACATGCCCAAGAAGGGAGGGAAGCATGCTGAAATGGGAAAAGAGACGCAGGCACCATGTAAACGAGCAAAGGTGGAAGCAGCTTGCTCTCCATCAGTCATGAGTTTCGAGAGCCCAGACAGCCTCTTTGGAAGCTTGATCTCTCCCATCAAACAAGAGGTGTTTTTCAGGGAGTACTGGGAGCAAAAGCCGCTGCTCGTTCAGAGAAATGCTCCTCGGCTGGCTGCTTACTACCAGTCCCTGTTCCAGCTGTCAGATTTGAAGGAACTGTGCAGCCAGGGTCTGTACTATGGGCGAGATGTAAATATCTGCAGATGTGTGAATGGAAAAAAGAAAGTTTTAAATAAAGAAGGCAGAGTGAACTACATGCAGCTGAAGAAGGATTTTGACCAGAAAAAGGCAACAATACAGTTTCATCAGCCTCAGAGATTTAAGGTTGGATCGTTTCACTGTATGTAATTAGTTCCTGTTTTATGATGTGGTGTGTTTTGCTTGAGTCATAATAGATGTCGCTCCATCTGTGTCCCCGGTTAAGCCAGGGGAGGTGGCTGATGTTGATAACCTACTGAAATCTATGCACAAACGGTATTAATTAAAACATGGTGCATACTTTTGCACTGCCTGTCTCGTTTCAGTGCTCTGCAATAAGAGCATCTATAATATTAATTTATATATTACGATAATGTTAAGCATTCCTTTAAAAAATGTGCTTTGTCGCATAAAAGTTTAGAAAAAAACTAAATGCACGGAACTGATGATTATGCATCTGTGTCTGCTTTAAACTATCCCTTCTGCCCACCGCTTCCTTGTGCAAATGGCGCCTTTTGTACCCCTTGCCTTTACCAGAGGGCAGGGTGTGAAACCATGTAAAATCTATCCAGGACACTCCTTGTGGCACTTGGATTGGCTTTGAATTGCACCACAGAAGGGGGGCGCCCCATTTTAGCTGTGTCCTCCCTCTTTTGTTTGTTTTCACGCTTTTGCAGTCATCCTGTGTTGAGAGTGTCCGCATGGTTGTGCAAAGGACTGGGATGCCTAAACGTGCTTGGATTCAGGTAGTCCTTTGGTGTCCCAGGGTCCCAACACAATTTAATTGTGAAGGACCGAAATGCCCAGCTGAGCCCCACGTGTAGTGTCGCTGGCTGATCTCTGTTGAAGTGCAGCTGCAGTGGCCAGTAGCCGGGGCATCTGCACGTGAAGTTGAAATGTGGCATGGCTTGTGCTGAAACAGCTAGAGTTTGAGCTGAACCTGCCTAAATTATGGTTGAAGGTGCACCTGCACAGCTCTGGTAGTTGGCATCTTCTGATACGAGAGTCATCCCTTCGGTGCCTCACCTGTCATGTGTTAGGTGACGTTTGTTCTTGAGCATGCCCAAACAATTGGAGTCACTGGAAGAGTGTCTCTGACCTTTGTACGCTCTCTCTGATGCAAGTCCTGTATGTGTTTGCTGTCTTAAGATGTTTCGCTGTTAGTGGGACGAGGGGTGGCTTATTTTCCTCTGTCTAGCCTTGTTTCCCTGTTTGTGCAACCCCAAAATGGCACAGGGAAGAGCACAAACACCAACGCCATGTTGGGGCATCATGCGTCTCGGCCCACCGATCCCCTTCACGGCAGACCTCCTTTGTGCCTGCCGTGAGCGCCTGCTTTCCCAGCTCCGTCTCTCTGTGGGGATGGGAACGCTAGAAGAACCTCCCAGGCGAAGGGGAGGTTGCGTGCCGGGCGGCAGCCTGGCTCGGCCGAGCTCTTCAGTAGTAACAGCACTGTTTCTTTCTAAAGGAGGAGCTGTGGAAGATCCAGGAGAAGCTGGAGTGCTACTTCGGCTCGCTGGTTGGGTCGAATGTTTACATTACTCCGCAGGGGTCGCAGGGCCTTCCCCCTCACTACGATGATGTTGAGGTAGGACGGCACAACCTTGTGCAAGCATGCGGGGACTTTTGCTAGCGGCAGTGGATACCTGTATGTGCGCTTTCCCCCTCCTCTCATAAAATAAATTACTATAGAAAAAATGTTTTTTTCCACTGGAAATTTATGGCAGTTGGTTGAAAGTATTTCTTTATGGTTGTTTTTCCTGTATAATTTTACTGAAAAGGTACTAATGGTAATATCTGATGGTAATATCGTGTAAACTGTGCTTTCCAGACCTCATGTTTTCATTAGGTGAGAATTCATTTTCCCAGCTGCAGAAGCTGTTTTCATTTTCACTTCATTCAGGCCCCCAGGAATCTAGAAGTGCCTTTTTCCTTCACTGAGTACTTGCTTTTTCTTCAACTGGACAGTGGAAGCAGACTGGTTATGCTGGTTCCTCTTTGCTGGCCCTGCTGTTTTCAAACTGGTATGATGAGATCCTGTGGTCCAAATGCAATTTAAATTAGCTTCTAAAAGAAACATTGAAATAGATAGATAGATAGAATTGTTTGGGTTGGAAGGGACCTTAAAGACCATCTAGTTCCAACCCCCCTGCCATGGGCAGGGACACCTTCCACTAGACCAGGTTGCCCAAAGCCTCATCCAGCCTGGCCTTGAACACTTCCAGGGATGGGGCATCCACAGCTTCTCTGGGAAGCCTGTTCCAGTGCCTCAAGTGCACTAGACATTACATTTAACACAACAAAAGAAGTGGGCTATCCTACTTAAACCAAACCAAAACCACCCTTAAATGTATATTTTGCTTTTCCTTTTTTTATTTTCATTTCTATTACGTACCTCTGGAGTTCCATTTTCCTTGTGCTTGCTGTTCAGCAGCCCCACTGCCTGCATGTTCTGGCTTATGACAAGCCCCAGCTCGCGGCATCCCCGAGGTGTTTCTGATGAGATGTTTCTCTTTGTCAGTGAATGCTGATACGACCTCTCTCACCTGATACTTTGAGCATCTCTGTGGCAGGCACTACTTTCAAGTTAGTTGTCAAGCACCTGTTTAAGTGAAGAGGGGAAACAGGGATTTCCAGAAGCTTACCTTAGGATAAAACAGATTGCAGGTTACAACTCTCTCTGTTGTCTCCAAGAAGAGAAATAGTTGAGATGTAAATTTCTGCATTGTAGACATGTGAAAATGAATGTGAGAAGGTTGCCATGCTGGACAGCAGCTGAGAGCAGGGAAAGTGAAGTCTGTTTGTCAGAAAAACAACCTGTGTCACTTCTGTTTGCTTTCTCTCCCTGATTTCTGGCATGGCCCCGTGGACTTTCCAAGAAGGCAAGTTAATATTTGTGATCTGCTGGACGTGTGAGGGGCAGCAAAGCTTCCTTATGCCTTTGGATTTATGGTCTTTTGCAGGTGTTCATCCTGCAGCTAGAAGGCGAGAAACACTGGCGACTCTATAAGCCAACGGTGCACTTAGCTCGGGAATATAATGTTGAATCGGAAGACAGGATTGGGAACCCCACACATGAATTTGTATTAAAGGTATCGTAATCAAATTGCTTTTACCTGGTCTTGGGCTGTGGGTGCCTGAAAAGTAGTTGTGTTTAACATGGTCCATTCCTTGAAGGCAGCATTTTGAACAATGGTTGTGAAACTGGGGGAGGGTTGGGGCACAAAACACTGTGAGCATGAGAAGTTTGGGTGATACTTGTCTAACTTATCCTTTTTCAAAGGTATCCTTTGCTTTAGCATTAAATAATAGACCAAGAAACCAGTTATTTCTGGACATTCTCCAATGTTCTCTAAGTTGGGCACCTCGACTCCTGGATCACGCTTGTGGGGTTGTGTGCAGAAAACACACTGGGTTTATATATGGTTATGAAACATTTTTGTGCTTTCACATGAGGTCTGTACTCAGTCAGGCTAATCCTTCTGTGCACTAAGACTTACTGCTCTACCAAAGGTTGTCACTGCTCTGGTGAATTAGATTTAAATGTTTATCCTTGGCTGATAAACAAAAGCATGATCTGAACCCTGTATTAACTTGCTGTATTAATAGTTTTTTTCCCAAACATGAGCATCAAGTGTTTGGCTGGTTTTTGGAATAAAAAGAGCATTTCATGCAGATCAATGAATGCAGCTCCTTTGACACCAGGACATCTGGTACTTGTCCTGTTCGGTTTCGTGCTTCTGGCATGTGTTATTACCCAGCAGACAGGGCTGCTCTGTGTCAGAAGCCTCCTCGGTTTCTCTGCCTTGTGTCCTGTCTCGGAGCCTCTCTCTGCAAGAGACCCGTGTCCGGACCTGCCTGTGGGTGTAGGTACTTCAGGAATAGTGTGACACGCGTGATGCGGTACTGAGATCGCTAGATGTGTAGTTTGACAGGTGGCAATATTCAGTTGTCGTGCTGTGATGATGCAGAGTCTACTGAGTTGCAGTTCCCTTTTAATGTCCGGATCATTTTGGGCCGGACTTCAATGCCTTTGATTTCTATGGAATAATGATGTATCCCACAAGCCTACTGTTGACATTAGTGGAGTGAATAAAAAAGGGTTTAAAAATGATCTGAACCCTCTGAAAAGGGTTTAAAAATGATCTAAGTTTTTAATTAAATTTTTCTGCTGCTTGATGCTCTTCACTTCCCATGACCCATTTCTTCTGGGTGGCTGCGGTCAGATCTTGGTTGCCTGTCTGAAGCTGTCTCTGGCAGGGATGCTCTTAGACAACTTACTTCCTCCTTAAACATCTTTCTCGAATATTTCCTTTTTCCTGTCTCCTGTCTGCCATCCACTTGAGAACAAATGGACCGGTTAGAGACTCTGTGGGTGGTGGTCTCCCTTCCCTCCAAAAACCGTTAGCTGACAGAGCAGAGGCACGCTGCTTTGTGTGTGCGGTCCCAAGCCGCAGCGTGTCTCGGTGATGCTGCAGCAGGCTGTGGCCATGGCTGGTTCGATCCTGACACCAAGCACAGAGCTCACTCGGTAGCTGGCCGTTAAATGACTTTCCATTTAACTGGCTGGTTTCTCCCTTTCTGCCCTTCCTTCTTTTGATGCAGAGGGTAGAAGGTGGCAAAGTGATGAGATGCGTGCTGCCAGCTTGCGAAGATTCTGATGATTTTAATTAAAGAGCGTTGTGCTTGCTGGCTCACGAGAAGGGCGTTGCTGAGACTGCCCAGCAGATCAGATGAGTAAGAGCTGGACGTTGCAGCGAAGACTGCTTTGCAAAATCACGGTCCTGGCCTCTTCGTGGTAGGCATGGGCTGCTACAGCATGAAGTAATTTCTTTGGCAGACTGGTTTGTCAGCACTCCGGTAGATGTGGAGGGCTCCAACCTTCCCACAACAGCGACCCTCCCTCCAGTTTGTTTTCTCGCGGGGGATGTGACACATGGCAAGTGGAGAGACCTCCAAATACCCTTGGTTGGTTAGCGTAGCCCCTGGGCTGCTGAGGAAGGCAGCTGAACGGCGGGAGGGGGCTTGCTTCAGAACAAGTAAATAGCTGATCTGTGGTGCTCTGCAGCTTGTTATAGATGGAAGAGAGCTGATCTTGTGAAGCCTCATAATCTAAAGAGACTGTTCGATTCAGTGAAAAACCAGGTAGTGTTCACTTGAAATCTGTCTCTGCTAGAGAGGCTCTTAGAAGTTGGTCATGTGACTGAATTTAAGGAATGGTAACATTAAAAAGGAGTCAAATTTCATCACTGTTGCTTTATGAATTTTCTCTTTGACTGTGCTATTCAACTATATGTTTAAAAGAGAAGCTGTAAGTGGACTGATTCTTCCTTCTTGGATGCAATTTTATGTGCTTTGCAGTTTTCTCTTGACTTTCCTAATCTACATTTTTATCAGTGTGGAGATTTACTTTAGATAGGTGAGAAGAGAGACAGAGAGAAGAAAGGTTGTACTAGTTTTTTAAGTGTTTTAACTGAAAATTTCAAACAACAGTATTGTAAGAACAGATTGCCATCTTTAGAGAATATTTGGCTTTTCTTGGGGAATACTGGCCTTCTCTTTTGACAGGATCTGACCAAACTCACGTTGCACTGCTCCTCTGCTGGCTCGCTGGGTTGTCAGCAGGCTCATCTCGGCTGCTTCTCTGTCCCTGTATGCCGCTGAGTTGGAGTGTGCACGTTCTGTAATGCTAAACACTTGCTTTGTGCTTTCAGACAGGTGTGTGGTAACCACTGACAGCAAGTTGGAAGGTCCAAGGTGTCAGGCTTCTGGCTTGTAGTGCTTTATTTTATGTTGTTGAAGTGCACAGTGGAGAATTTCTCTC
This sequence comes from Eurypyga helias, assembly GCF_000690775.1. Lineage (NCBI taxonomy): Eukaryota > Metazoa > Chordata > Aves > Eurypygiformes > Eurypygidae > Eurypyga > Eurypyga helias. The sequence continues at coordinate 9,368 of NW_010271518.1, forward strand.
TATTTTGTGAATTTAAAAAATACACGTTATTTGTCTGCTCTGAGAGTAGTTCCTCTGTTTTGACTACAGCGAGGCTTGACCAGGTGCCCATCAACCCTCTTCTATTTTTTTGCAGCCAGGTGACTTACTGTACTTCCCAAGAGGGACTATTCACCAAGCTGACACTCCTCTCGGGACCTCCTATTCTACACACGTGACCATCAGCACCTACCAAAACAAGTAATTATTCTTTACTACTTTGGTTTTTTTAGTATGGCTTTTCTGAAAACAGCTTTCCTCTGCCAGGTGACGTGTGTGAATAGCACACACCTGAAGCCAATGTTTAAAAAACCCACCACCTCCTAACGAGCTCTGCTGAGCTCTTTTCATTCTGGGCAGCCCTTGTGTGGTTTGTTTTTCTGTGAATAACACAGGGGTCGGGCATGTCCCTGTCCCCCAGAGGTGCGGTGACATGGACTGTGTGTAGGTACCTCTACCGCCTATGTGCCTGGCTGTTAGTAACAGGAGGCGAGCTGGCGTTCGGGTGGGAGTGATTGAAGGTCTGGGGGCGTGGGGGAAGGAGGGGAGCGAGAGCCTTGTTGTCTGAAGCAGCCTATTTACCAGGGTTTCACGCAGCCAGCTTGATTGCTTTTTAATTGGTTATTTTATTACTTACTTAATGTTTCCACTTAATGTGGAAACTGCAAACTCACTATTGTGTTTAAAAAAACATTCTCACGGGTGGCTGAAGCTGTTGTTTGTTTCATAACCCAGATAAAGTCACGGGTTACTCCTTTCATCCTGTTTTCTCCTGCGTTTGATCATCACCCACCCCTGTTCTCACCGACTCGCCACAAACTCTCCCTTCTCAAATGTTTTCTCCTTGCCTGTCTCTTCCGTCTCCTGCCCTGTGCTCGCAAGTCAGATTTCCTTCGACGCCCACCGAGACGTCGGCACGCAGGGACGCGCGGCTGCCACCTGACCGGCCTCTCAGGTGCTGTGTTTGGAGTCACTGCTCCGAGTCAGGAATTGGGAAGGACTCCCGTCAGCCGCAAAACAGGGCACGACAAGTTTGGGCATGTGGTAGATTGCAAGATGAATCTCTGACCGCCCGCTGTACCATTCTGGCAGCCCAGGATGTCAGTGCTGCTGGTAACTCAGTAGTGCTGGGGAGACAGGAGGTCAGTTCCTTCTAACAGCCTTGCTGTTCTGACAGCCTTGTGCGGGCTCAGTGCGGTTTCTCCGTGATAACGGGGCTGTCTGGGAGCATGGTCCCAGGGTGCTCATGTCAGAGTGAGGAGAGGAAAAAGGAAATGCTTGAGGAGTTCTGTCCTTCTAAGGATTTAAAAAGTGGAAGCGCCATCCACTGAGACTGTTGGCAGAGAAGAGCCTGCCTCTGCCCCTGCTTTCAGCCAGCGTAGGTAAAAGAAGCAACAATCCTGATAGGGGCTGGTGTTTTCATTGGGCTTGTAGAACAAGGTGTGGTCTGGAAACGTGTCCTCGGAAAATTGAAAAGCGCTCCTTGAAAATAGCTAGTCCTTAGTATGGAGGAGGTTTGGACTCATTGTGACCACTTTGGAAGTGGCACGCGCAGAAGGAGCTGGGCAGGGAGGAGCGCTGGCGCAAGTGGCAGTTGCGGGGCTTTTTAGGCACCGAGACCAAGGGACTCCACTGTGTGCTGGAGGACGGTTCCTCTGGGCCACGTCCCCGCAGGCAGGGAAGTTTGCGTGTGTGTGCCAGTTTGCTACGAGCAGAGGAGTTCGGAAGCTCAGTGAGCAGTTGAAGACAGTTGCTGGCAAGAGAAGGGAAGCAGTAAGAAGTCTTTATCGGCCAGAGTCCTTCCCTCCCAGCGTGCAGCAGACAGTGGAACACTTAAGAGGATAGAAATAGTGTAAATGAGACTATAACGAGTCATGTTCGGTTGTTTTTCTTATTCTGAAGTAGCATCCAGAGATCAGTGCTGAACATGGGGGCTGCTGAGGGAGAGCAGGAGCGGAGGGTGAAGTGTGTGTGGGAGGGCAGGCCCTGCTCTGCTGCCAGCTCTAGGCGGGTGGGAGTGAGCTGGCACCCTTGGATGCTGGGCACTCGCCCTCTGAGGATGTGGCAGGGAGAGAGGACACGTGTGGACAGGACAGGGGTTCTGCCTGAGAGGCATGCCTGTTCCTGATGAGGTTGGCTCAGGCGAGGCAGAGAAGGTGTGGGCAGCAGTCCTCCCTCCCCTCCTCGAGTTTATTCTTGTAACTGGGGAACAGAAGCACAGAGAACGAAGGCCTTTTTTTACAAATTTTATCTTTTTCTTTATGTAGGCTAAGAGTGGGGATGTAACACAAACAAGACACCTACAAGGTGCCTGTTGGGTGTGTAAGTATCATTAAAATCCCTGTAGAGACAGGCAGGGGTCTTGTTCCTGGGGTTATTAGTTTGTAGCAAAGCTAGAAACTGGTCCTGTGTTGGCTTTGATAACCCTGGGTGCATTTCCTCCTTCACTGTAAGTGCCTCAAAAGCATTTTCAGTGATACACAAGCCCAAGCACCTCAGTGTGTGCAGCGAGGCCGTGTGTGCGTGCGGTTGGGCAGTAACGGTCCCGGTAGGAATTTCATCCGCTGAGGGTAGCTTTAAGCTGACACCACCGATAAATGCCAAGCACCTCAATCAGAACAACCTGGACCCTTCTCAAGCCAGTTCCTTCCCTCTCGGAGTCCCACTGACCTGGAGCTAGTGAGGACACACACACAGGTGAGATGGGAGCGAGTTATTGTGTGAGGCTACAGAGTGGTAACGGCAGGGCCAAAGGCACAAAGCAGATTTGGAACTTCCAGCCCTTGACATCAGTTGTCTGTTTCATTTCAGTGCAACTATTTTAGTAAATTTTTCCCTCCTGTCCTTCAGCTCCTGGGGAGATTTCTTACTGGATACAATTCCCGGCCTTGTGTTTGAGACAGCAAAAGAAGATGTGGCACTGCGGACAAGCATACCGAGGCAGCTGCTCATGGTAAGCAGCTGGGACTAAGGGAATAAGCATGCAGCCAGCTGAAACTCCAGCACCAAGGCAAGCACGCGTCTCGTTGGGCTGCTTTGAAGGCGCAGTGCAATGGCACGATCTCGTCTGGCAGCACAGCCACTTCTTTTAAAGTCTTCAGGATGACTGGTCGGAGGTTTGCTCCATCTGAAGCCTTGCCTAGGTCACTGCACTGCCTTTCCTATCACAGTGTCCTTGTGTGGCTTGTTTCCTTCTAGAAGTACTGGCATTTGCTTTGGAGCTGTCAGACAGGCAGTTCCTGTCAGACTCAGCTTTTGAATCTTTCAGCGTTAGTGGCGCCATAAATTGTTCCGTGACCTTTTTAGGGTAGTCCAGTTGTGCAGCTGCTCAGCACACAGCAGGAACCAGTGTCTCAGCCACACGAGGAACTGCTTAAGGCTGCGCAAACAGCTCCTGTGACATGTGTAAATGACAAGACGTTGTTACCCTTTGCAGAGATGACAGAGGACTATCCAGTTTCTCACTGCACTGCTGCCCCTCTTTCTCCTCAGGCTAGGCTGTTTAGCTTGAATTCATGTCAGAGCAACTCTGTGTGCGTATTTAGCAGGTGGACATAGCCGACTCAACAGAAAAACTGAGCAGCCTTCTGAGAAGGCTTGCAGACCGTGTGGAAAACACCAGAGAACTGAGATCATCCGACATGAAGAAGGATTTCATTATGAACCGGCTGCCACCTTGCTTGGGATGTGAGGCTGATCTTTTGACCCCAGGTAGATTTCGAAGTTACCCCTCCCCGTTCCCTTGGCTGATGTGACGGCAGAGCGGGTGCTAACTCCGCCCCTTACCACTCTGGTATTTTACGGTAGGCAGAGATTAGAGCGTCAGCGTCGTCTTGTGCATCTGCACACCTCAGTCAGGTAACTCCCCGGGTCTGGTGGAAGAGCTGGCACCTCTATCAGAGCAAAACAGGAGTTATCCTAGGCTGGAATTGGCTACTTTCATCAGCTGATGGGCACTGTGAATGTTTAACTGGTAGAATTTGCCCTTATACTTGAGCTTGCTCTTACAGCTATCTCTGGACTGTAAAGGTGAGAGTAAGAAAGTCCCCTTCCCCTTCCCAGCTGGAGCACATGTGGGTGTTGAAGCACAGGCTAACAGAAACTCTAGCCAGAGGAGAGTGGGTGGTGCACAAAGGGCTCAATTTTGTTTGGTTTCCTTCCTTTCTAACACAAGACTTCTATTTTTCTCAGGTGGGAAGTTGCCAAAAATAGATAGCAAAATCAGACTGCAGTTCAGAGATCATGCTGTCGTTACGGTGGAACCGGATCAAGAGAATTCCGTAAGTGGACCGACACCACCCTCGCCTGCCTGGGCTGGGAGTGCTGGGGAGCACGATGCCTGGGAGCTGTTGTACTGGTCAGGAAGGGCCCTGCGGCTGTGCTTTGTCGGATCCTGCATGCCCCCGGGGTTGGTTAGGAGATGACGGCGTTGCTGTTGTCCAGCCACGTGTGGGTTTTGGGAACTGTCTTTTGCAACCCTGCCTTCTGATGTCGTACAGCCGAACCCCGAGTGACAGCACACGTGCCAGACTTGTGCCAACAAATTCTGTGTGGCCCCTGCCCACCACGCTCTGGGTCGGTCTGCGCAGCCTTGACGGTGGAATGCTACAGGCGTACGCTTTTAAAGGGACAGATCAGTGTCGTGGTGGGAATTCACTGATGCAGATTCCTGCATTAAGAGCTTCTAGGAGGTGTATCCTAAAAGGCACCTGTTGTGTACGGCTTCAGCCCTGTGAGTCTGGTGGAGGCAGACGAGCACGGGTTGTACATCTGACAACTCCCTCATTTCGGTAGCGGGTGGCCGCTGGATCAGTCGGTTCGGAGGGCGAGTTGCTTTCAGTGCTGTTACAGTGGGTTCAGAATTAAGGAGCCAACGTTGTCGCTTGAGTGAGATGAGTTTGAAGTAACCATGCTCTTCCTGCTGTCTTTTAGGATGAAATCCGCAGAGAGATGGTTTATGTGTATCATTCATTGAAGAACAGGAGGGAAACTCACATGATGGGGACAGAAGATGAGGCGGCTAGCGAGGAGGGCACGTCACAGGTTTGTTCACCCCGCGCACACCCCAAAAGCCTCAGGGCCACGTTGGGTTTTGCTGCGTTAGAAGAGCCTGACTGAGGGGGTTGGCTGGGGCCTAGGGTTCCTCAGCACGCTGAGTATTTCTGCCCTTCTCCCAAGTACCGGGCGAGCTGAGGCTGCAACACGGAGGCAGTTAGCAGCACAACGCGGTAACGTGATCTCATGCTTAAATTAAACGCTTGAGGTGTTAACAGGATTTCCTACACGTCTTATGTCCTGGGTGGCAAAGCTACTGGAAGGGTCTCTTCTGTCTGCATTTGCACATCCTTTATTAAGGCCACTGGATGTGCCAGCAGAAGGTCACTAGTAGCCGGGATCCCTGCGCCTCACGCACATGCCACGTTGAACCCCTGTCACAGTGTACCCACTGGAGTGTGCTGCCAGATGGGGGGGTGGGGTGGGGTGGGCCGGGCCAGCAGCGTGAGTAAACGCTTTCACTGATGGGGCCATGGACCTCAAGCCTCCCTCCCCCACAGGGAAGACGCGGAGATGGCAGCTGTTTGTTGGCTGGGGAAGCTGGCAGGATGGTGCTGCCCAGCTCGCTGGTTATAAGAAGGGACAGTACCCTGATTGAGTTTTAATGACTTTTTTTGCCCCCGGCAGACTCACGGACTGCGGTTTCCTTTGTCACACTTGGACGCGCTAAAGCAGATCTGGAGCAGCAGTGCTGTTTGTGTTAAAGAGCTTAAGCTTATCTCGGATGAAGAGAAAGAAAACCTTGCCTTGTCCCTATGGACTGAGTGTCTAATCGAAGTCATTTGATGCTTTGGTGAATGAGCCGCTCCTTGAAGTAGTGTTTCTGCCCATTAAGAATCTCTCGAGAAAGGCTTATTAAATTATGGCTTTTATCCGTCCAGCCTTTGGTTTGTATTGCTCTCTAACAAAGCATTGCAATGGATGTACTTTGCTGCTTTCTGGTGCCAAATGCTGCTTTTCTTTCCTTCGCTTTGGGACAACCATGTGAGCCACTCGCTGGCCCATCAGCCACAGCCCCACGTCTGTGGACGGATAAGTCAGTCGTAGTAACACCAGTGCCGTGGCATCCCCTTTCCTTTGGATACATCCCTTGATGCAGAGGTCATCCAAAGGTACACGTGAAGCAGCAGGCTCCAGGCCCTCAGGCAAAAACTAGGAGCTTGTTTTTTCATTGGTGAAGCTCACTGGGAAGAAAACCCATTTGTTGTGTTTGTCTGGCTTTGCCCCAGACACCCCCTTCCCTCTCATGTAGTGCCACCTCTGGAATAAGCAAACAACCAAGAGTACTTCACCTCTACCTCCTCCAGCCCCCAGGCCCCATGGAAGTAACCCGGGGACCTGTACCTGGAACCTGGAGCTCCAGTGCTCACCTGAGTGAGGTTTGGTGGGAGTCACACAGTTAACACTTCTGCACCCACGTCTGTGCCGGTACGTGAGTTTGCACGTTAGTCACACCCTCAGTGTCCTTCCTTACCCCTCGGTGTCCCTTTGAAGGGAGCTGTTTTACAGGACAGCGCTCGGCACCGGCTAAAAACAGGAGTTGTATTTAGTTTGTTTAGAAAGAAACCAACAAGCAAAATGTTCCTCCTAAAAACAAGTTTTACACAATTAAAATGTACATGCTTAGCATTTTACATTCAAGATCTCCGAAGTACAAAAGCTTGTCAGGTAGCACTGACACCCCAACCACAATTCAGTCATTTGTGGGTTAAAAGATGACAGCTTTTTACACAGGCTTTTAAAATTTCCTAGGGAAAGTAAATCGTGCCTGGAAGGCCTGATACACTGACACATAAAAAACCTAAACAAGTGCTTGAGTTGGAAAAAGGTATACGTACGTGTGAGATCCGTCGCTTAAACCGCAGATTCAGGATCATTTTAGAATGTAAAATAGTAAGTGCAAGTCGATAATTGCCTTTTTTTTTAAATAGTACTATAAAGAACTCCATCTCATACAAAAATAGACATCCATATATTGTGTTTCTGTGGCAAACTTGGGGTTACGCCTTTTTATTTGTTGGGGGATGAATCCTCTCTGAATGCTCAACTGGAGTAGTTACAACTTTTGGGAACTGAAGGACTGGCTTCAGCTAACCTGATCTCCTTAAATAGTCGTAGAAATACATACCCCAGATATACAAATAAGGAGAAAAAAAAATATACTTCCTTGAAGTCAGTGATGCTGCAGTGGAATGACGTGACCCGTGATGGAAGAGACTGCTCTTCCATGCCAGGTTCTCGTAGCTGTCCGGAGTCCCTTCTCCCTGTGTCAGCCTGGAGCGAGGAACATGCTGCTCGCAGCCGGTAAGGCGCTGGGCTGGATCTGCCTCCGGTGGCAGCTAGTAGCCCAGCTGCCCCGCGCTGCAATAGAGGACAGCAGCGGCGTCGCGCCAAGGTCTGGGCCATCAGTCCGAGTCCTCGTCCTCTGGGAGAGGATGCGCGTGTCGGGACGCGCCACAGCAACCTTTACGCCCCGTTACGCGGCGGGCAGCGAGCGCCGAAACGCAGGCTGCCAGCACCTCTGAGGGTATGTACTGGGGTGACTTATTTTCTGAAGGAAGACACGGTTTCAAGACCGAATTCCGCTGTATTAAATTAACCTATTTACAGCAAACCAGCGTGCCGCTGGAGGTAAAACCCTCGCTGCTCTACAGGTGGCCAGCCCTGACCCAGGACCACTCGCTCCTTTGATACCTGCACCTGCGGCGCCACGCTGAGAGTGACCCCTCGGCGAGAACTCGCCGTTGCGTGGGTTGGAAAGGGGCCGTGGGGCAGCAGAGCCAGTTCCTGACTCCAGAAAAGTGGAATTCTAGAGGAAATGAAGGCAAAGGCCTGCCTCCTGGCATCGTTCCAGGCTGAAAGCCAGGCTTTCTCTGCTGCCCTGCTGAGCTGGCGATTCCAGTTCGAAGTTGTTGTCTTTGCAAACAAAATAAGCTGCATTTCAGCAAAAGAGGCAGGATTTGAGCTTCAGGATCGCTTGGAGCCTGTTTCACTCGGGACACAGAAGTCCAACAGCCCCTTTCAAGAGAAGTAGTGCATTCCTCCGTCAGTTTTGAGGGAGGTAAAGCCGAGGTGGCTGAAGTGTGCCATATCCTGCCACACCTGCATCTGCTTTCTGTCCTTCGGATGAAGAGCAATAGCAGCTTTCGTGGGAGCAGCCTCTAAAGAGCCAGTTTCCCTGCGGAAAGACATCTGATCGACCTCCAATCTTCCACATATGTGCAAAATTCCGTTGGCTTAGGAGCTGGTGCTGGTCTGCAGGGAAGCAGAGAGGAGGTGCTGCTTAAGGTTCCAGTGGTGCTTGACTTCAGTAGTTTGGGGGTATTTTTCCCCCCGCTCCAGATGTCAATAACCCACACGAGGTCCGTCTGCGGGCGGGTTTTACTCACAGTATTTCAATATCCCATTTTTGGGACTGTCTGTCGTCTACTGGCTGGTTCATAACGATGTGATTCTTGTCATAATGGTTTCCTCCTTAAAAACAAAACAGCAGGAAGGAACAATCTTTAAAAGAAACACTCAGAAAAGCCCATGCATAATCTTTACAGAAGTGGGAGCAGGTAGGGTAAGTGGCTGAAACCCAGGAGTCCCCTGAGGCCGGGGCTGGAGTCCGTCCTTCCCTCTGCCTCTGTGCGCTGTCTCCTTCCAACGGCTGCTTGGCTGCTTTGGCTCCGAGGAGCTCCGGCCCTTCGGAAGCAGAATGTCCCACACGCCGGAGCCCTGCGGTACACCTTTGTGTGCAGAAGCAGCGCTGCTGCAGGTTTTGCTCTCGGCAGACCCCGAGCTCCTCCTGCGCGTCAGGGTTTTTAAGGCGGCTGTTGCTGCGGTGGACTGGGCACAGACTGACGTGAGGCTGTTTGGCGTAGTGCATCCGTTTCATAGAATCAGAATGGTTTGGGTGTGAAGGGACCTTAAAGATCATCCAGTTCCAACCCCCCTGCCATGGGCAGGGACATCTTCCACTAGACCAGGTTGGTCAACGCCTCATCCCGCATCAGCCTGGCCTTGAACACTTCCAGGGATGGGGCATCCACAGCTTCTCTGGGCAACCTGTTCCACTGCCTCACCACCCTCTCTGGGAAGAATTTCTTCCTGATATCTAATCTAAACCTCCGTGTTTTCAGTTTGTACCCGTTACCCCTTGGTCCTATCACTACAGGCTCTTGTAAAAAGTCCTCTCCCAGAGGACTGCAAAGGTTTCAACCACAAAGGTGGGAAGACCTCGAAATAAAACTGCTATCCTTCGCATACAGGTAGCACAGAAAGGCTAGTGCATTTTTTCTCATGACGCCATAAATAAAACCGTACCCCCTCACAGAAATAAATGGTCTGGAGAGCTTTTCAAGCGCTATCTCGCCCCACCCAGCCTTCAGCATCCTGCCTTGCAGTAACCCAGGCAGCACAGCTTTCTGATACCACAGGAGCCACCACTGGCATTACCAGTTGCGTTTGGTGGCGTTGTAGTAACTACTTACTAGGGACAGCGGTGTTTAAACTCCCCGGTTCCGGAAGCCGGGAATGCTCTAGGAGTTCAAATGGCTACGTTTGGGCCCCAGAGGCCGGCTGTGTCACAGCCAGTCAGACATTCACCGAAGAGGCGGATGCCTTCAGTGGTGGGCTGGGCCGTGACCCTGGCTCCCTGTAGGCCTGTGGCGTGTTCGGCTGTCACTGCGGAGACCTTTCAGCGGAGGAGACGGCACCGCAGAGCCCCCAGCCACTGCCCGCACGGCTCGTCCCTAGGGACAGCGCCCGCAGCAGGGCTGGAGCAAGCGGTGCGTGCGGAAGGGGCATCCTCCAGTGAGGCAGTTCTGCCATGATGGATAATGGGAAGGACTAGGCCTTGAGCAGCGACAGTTTTACCCAGCCTGAAAGCAACAGGAGCGAGCGCTTCCCTCTTTTTGAGCCACCCCTGTTCGTGGTTGCTTGTCTGCTGTGCCCTGCCCGTCTTGCCATCAGCACTACTTGGCTCCCTCAAGCAGAACAGTTCACTGATCAAAATAAACCCCTGGGATCAAATGAGTAAGGTTCCCCCCTGCCCTGTCGTTTCTCGTCCCACCGCCCAGCAACTGGACATAAACCTCACAGGAAAGACAGGATTCAGTATTAAGTCCAAAAAGAGCTGGAATACGGCAACTGATCTCAATGAAAAAAGTGCACTTGGAACATGGGAGGTTTAAGGGTTTTGGTTTTTTAAATCAAAAATACCTTTGATGTCAAGCACCAGTTGGTCGCTGAGGTACGACCGGATGGTTCCATCCTCACTGAGCCTCCACTTCTGCCTGTCCTTCCCATGTTCGGCCCAGAGCGCGACTTTGGCCCCAGGCACATCTCTGCCACCGATGACATCCAGGCAGGCGTTGTTAGCCTACGGAGCAAGCGGAGAAGTGAGATCCAGGCCGCAGAGCCTGGGGTTCATATCTGACTGTTTCCGGTTCGGCACCAAGCACACGGCAGTAGTCGTGCTGTAGCTGGCAGAAGCCTGGCAAGCGAGGCGGTGCTCTCTGTTACTTCAGGGGTTTCTCATTAAATCACCAGCTCTTCATCTCAGTAACAGACTCTCAAGAGCAGCATTAAAACACAATCACTTCCTGCATTACTGCTCAGAGAAATTCCTAATTCTTGAGCGGTAATAAACTTAAACTTGCAACTTTAGACGACACCAGGTTCCTACTTCCAGGAACATCAGTCCCATTAGACAAAGGTGAACGTAGTCCGACTTGCCGAGGCTGATCCAACCTGCCTGTACGCAGCAGGAGGATGTAGGCTGTAGGAGTTCCGGTTTAAGGGGCGCGGGAGAGGCCAAAAGCTACCCCGGGGTTAACGCCAGCCTACAGCAAAAGCAAGAGGCCAAGGTGAAAGGACAGCAGGTGGCAAAACCCGCCATGCACCAGCCTCTGGAAACTCACCTTGGATTTGAAGAGTCCATGAGAGTAGTGCCAGACCTGGGTGTTCTTGCCAGTGTACGGGGACGCGCACACCGACGTTGCTCTCACGTCTGCCAGGCTTCCGGCCACCGTCAGGTATTTACCCTGGGCGCGGTTCTTCACTCGCAGGTATACCGCTGGCTGGAACAGTGGGAAGGAAGACGGTTAGAAGGCTGAGATCAAGCCCGTGGAGGTAGGAAGGCCTCCCCTCCATCCTTCAGCCCTTTTCGACAGCCTACGTTCCACTGCCAGCTGCAGATGGGGACACTCAGCGATTTTGCTGTTGGAAACGAATGTGCTGTAGAGCAGCAGGAAGTGGTTTTCACATGCAGATGGACAGCTGTAAGCAGCAGTGGCAGATGGTTCTATAGACATGAATACATCTTTCAGAAAACCCCCCTAATTCCTGCAATATGCAAATATCCCTCTTCAGCGCATTTCATTCATTCCAAGGCCAGTAAATGGGCTGCAATCCACAAGCTTTGTATTCTCAGGACACACAACTCCAGAGCCCCCTGTGTCCAGCAGCTTCAACCCCGTTAACTGGAACACACGGCAGAGTTACACCGTTGCTTCTGAGCGCGCACAGCCAACGGGGCACTGACCTGGCCTCCCTGGTTACTCAGCTCACTCAGTAAAGGAGATTTCGCAGCGCTGCGACAGGGTTCGAGCTTCTGCTCTGTCAGACGCTGATTTCGGCGCAAATAAAGGAGCAGCGAGGTAGGAAGGGCAGCTCTACTGAACCCCAACTCAAGCACTCAAGCACAACTCAAGAAATAATAACGAGGTGCAGGTTTGTAGCGTTACTCCAGCCTCACAACGAAGGACCGCGTGCCCACAGAGGCGTCGAGCGCTGGTAGCTGACTGCAGGAACTCAAGGGCATGAACCTGCCCTCGGCTTGCAGGATTCAAAACAAAAACAAAGCAAAAAAATAACCGCACAACCCCCAAATGCCGAGTCCCAACGAAGCGGCCAAAGGAGGCCCTGTAACACTACACACCGTTGCTGCATAGGAAAGGATGCTGCCAAATACAAAAGCTCTGCAGATGGCCAGCTGAAGAGAGAATTCTGGGTTTAAGGTCAAATTATTTTCATTATTTGGAAAAACAGCTCAAACGGGATCCTGTGGTAGGTACCACTTCCAAAGAATTCCTGGGAGCTGTCAACTTCTTGGACTGACAAATCGTTCTGGTGGAAGGGGAAGGAATCCTTTACTTTTCTGGGGAGAGGGAGCAAATAATGCATAACTAATGCTGAAGACAACTATTTTTGTTGACTGCAACATTTCCCCAGCTGAATCCAGTGTTTGAGAATAAAGCAGGATTGGTCACTAAGTGGAATCAAGCTGTTCTGCGAGCAGCAGAGCTAACAAAAACCCTTTTCCAGCAGAGTTACTGCTCACATTCCCTGCCACTCTCCCGTCATCATAGAATCACAGGATGGTTTGGGTTGGAAGGGACCTTAAAGACCATCTAGTTCCAACCCCCCTGCCATGGGCAGGGACACCTTCTACTAGACCAGGTTGCTCAAAGCCTCATCCAGCCTGGCCTGGAACACTTCCAGGGATTAAGCCTACAGCACCCGGTATTCCCACGCAGTCTCCCATCCCAGTACTAACCAGGCGTGACCTTGCTTAGCTTCCGAGATGGGGCGTTCTCAGGGTGGTCTGGCCGTAGGCAGATCCTTCCCCTATGGACGCAGGCTGCTGCATGTTCCCGATTGCCTGATGCCTCCGGGCAAGGCAGAGCAGCAGAATCGTACCTGCCCTTCCTCCAGCGAAGGGCATTTATCCCAGCCTTGCTTCTCTGACCACTTTTCGCAAAGCTCCCAAGGACTCTGCGGTTTGGAGACCCGAGTCTTTGAATGAGACTGAGGCTGCTGGCATTATGTGGGGCGAGGCAGAGGGGGAAGACCCAGCGGGACTGCACAAACTTTGCCTCTTTTGGAAATCCAGGCTGCAGCACAACACAATCTGCTCTTGCTGCCATTTATGTTAATTGTGAAACAAGCCAATGCAGATTGGTTTTCTCATTATTCCTCTTACATGGCAAAAATTTAAAGATAGAGCATCTACAGACCATGCTAATGAGCCTTTCAGGAAAACAAAGCTTGGCTTCAGGAAACTAGGAATTATTTCCCTTTAGGAGCCTAATATAGATCTCAATAACTGCCACTAGAGGAATTTTCTGCATCAGTAATCTGCCAGTAGGGCCTTCTGGCTGGCACCATTTGGCCTGATTTAAGGAGTACAATGCCCACCATTATACGTCGTGGTAGAGCTGATACTTTGTGCGCTAATCCCTGTCCAAAACCCATAATCGGCCTCATACGGTCTTACAGTACCTGCTTTACGGGACGGAGGGAGCCAATTACTTTCCAGCCACTGTGTTGGTTCCAGTTGGAAATCTCACTGGGCTCCAGCAGAATCTGCTTTCCTAAAAAATTACATCCCTCGTATGCAATCCACCTGGATACAGGAAGCAGAACACAAAAGGCTACATGTTAACCAAGGCAAAACTGAACTCCAGGCACGTGTTCAGGCCTGTGCTCCTGAAAGCCCCCCTCCCCAGCAGGGCTGGTATCCAACCTCTCTTACCGTGCCGCGAAACGCCACCCGCTTCAGTGATGTTAGCTGTCATCAGTCTAAACGAAGACCTCTGGGTCTGTATGGCTGCCCGAAACTTGTAAACTCCCCTCCCCACACCCATTTTTCCCACATTTTTTCATCCAGAGAACCTCTGGATGAACCCAGATGGGAATAATGCAGGTTTCAGTGGGCACGCATGAGGAAACCAGGAAGCCACACAGCGGACTGCCACTACTTGCTGCTTTGCCTGGTTGTACTTACTAATTATGAGAGGGGCTTGCCCAATGCTTTCTTCTGTTACAGTTAAAAGCTTTTCCTAGCCATTCCACGTGTCCGAAAACACATACAGAATATTTATTCCCACGCCTGTCCGTTGCTGTGACAGACCCTCCTGCAGCGAACACCCCTGAGCCGTGGCAGGGCTGAACCCTCCGGCCAAGCGCCGGGGCACGCAGCTCCCCGTTACCCAGGCACCTGCTCGCTACGTGCTGCCGCCCTGCTTACCACGGCAGCCCCGGATGGGTTTTGTTTGCATCAACAGGATGCGGTTGTGCAGACAGCGAATCCTAAACGCCGGCCTCCCTGACTCCCTGAACGCAGAGCAGATAGTGGTTTCCCCACGTTACCCGTTTTACAGGTCAGCTGCCACGGCCACGAGGGATGGCTGCGCTCCACCTCAGTGAGAAACTGTCCACAGGCAGCGCTGACAGCACCTGTCACTGAGTTTTCCTCATCCCATGTATTTTGGAGAAACCGACAACCGACTTGCTCCGGCTCTGGGGAGGCTGAAGGGTGCCAACTGTGAACTGCTCCGGCACGAGCCTGCAGCACCACCTCTCCAGGAGAAGTCCGGTGCTTCCTGACTGAGAGGTGCTCAGAGCAGCCTGACCTCCACCCTGCATTCCTCACGTGGTAACACACCCCTGGCTTTCCTCCCGCGATGCTTTCTGTCCGCTCGCTGGTAGTGCTGCTCTGAAGGGCGGTTTCAAAGCAGCCGTTTATAGGAAACGGAGGGGGACAGATGGTTACAGCCACAACCGCGCAAAGCCAGGCTGGGCTGCTGGTGTTCAGCGACACCGGCAAAGCTCACCTCAGCTCTCACACAGAGCAGCAGCCTCCGCTGTGCCACCTTTCCCACACCTCGGAGTGCCTCAGGCCCCGGCCCCTTCGCCATGCCACAGCCCAGGCTCGTGCCGTGTCTCACCGAGGCAGCCCCTTGGCTCGGGAAGGATCCTTGTAGCCAAGCCTGGCAGCGAGATGCCACCGGTGTCTTTGTCACTTGTCTAAAGGTAACAGTAGGCTTTGGGACGAGGAGCCCTAACACCTCGAAGTCCACCTTCCTGAACTGCTGATTTCAGATACGGCAAACAAACCCCTGGGACGTCCCACCCGCACCTGCCACCCCCAGCCGTCAGGCTACCCAACTGCAGCGTGGGGTGGGGACAGGCTGCCGAGGGCTGTTTCCTAGGGAGCATCACCAGGAGCTCAGAGAAGCCCAGTTCTGCCCTGACCCTTTCCAGAGACAAGGAACCAGCTAACCTGGCCTGGAAGCTCAGAAACCATCAGGAAGATGGAGAAGGGGCCGGACTGCTGTGCTCACTCCACCCTGTGCTCCCAAAGCCATCGCCCTTCTTCTACAGCCAAGTGCAAAGCCATCTGATTTCCAGTTCCACTCCCCTGCTGACGGGCAGAGGAAGCTCCTAAGGAGACGGTCCCCAACAGGACACATTTCGGACTGTAACACCTCCACGGAGGTGTGACGGCTTACACGCTCCCACCCGAAACGAGCCAGGCGTTCCTCCCAGAGGCGTCCTTTCCTGCTCCAAACTAGCACAGATCACAGGGAATGTGTCTGCTGTCCTCAGCCTCAAAGGGCAGCTGCTTGCCGCTCTGACCTGGGGCACCTCAAGACAACAGCGGGAGGTGGCTGTGCCCTCTCCGTATTTTCAGCCAGGGCCCAGGATGGAAGCAGCACAGATGTTATGGACTAGAACCGAGAGTGAGTTGGCAAAGCTCTGCGGGGAAGTGTACATTCACTAGGGGCCCACAGCTAAAGCCAATCACCACTGCCTGCTCTTGGGGTCAATCCTTAAACAACCTTCCCGGAAAACACCAGTGTGGAATTCCTGAAAAAAACCTGGTTCACGATGCTCTGGAGCATTAGCTAGGTTAGGCTTAGCCTCGACATCAACATCAGAGACTCAGAGGAGCGCTCAGCAGTGTCCTCACAGGTATCCGTGGAAGTGTTTTGACTTCCAGGTGGTAACAGACCAGATGCGTCTGAAAAACTCATGGTATGAATCCCAGCAGCGAGGACCTGAGCCGCGAGCAGTCTACACAAACTCCCTGCTCACCGAGTTCAGATTTGGTGTCGCTTTGTCATCACAAAAGCGCTCTCAAGAAAATTACCCCCCTGTCTGTATGGAAAAGGTGGAGGAAAGGTTAAAAATACACACAGGAAACACTTGTCACATTAGAAGAGCAGTTTCCAGCCAGTCTCAGGATGACCCTGGGTATGTATTTACACACATGGAGGGGGGTTAAGCTAATAACAGAAGCAAATTACTGTTCCAGCTGTCAGATCCGCCCCCAGCTTCTCTCAGAAGTTGCTGCCTCTTTGGCAGCTGACCAGCACGTCAAAGCTTCCCTGAACCCCTGCACGGGTTTAAGTTAAATCCCTGCAGTTTATAGCTGGTATTTTACAGCCAGTTAATAAAGGCAGCCCAGGTTTACTCCACCTGCTCTTGGTAAGTCAGCAATCAACACTTCTGGTTCCTGGCCTGGACAGACTCTATTGTTCGTTACTGTATAGGGGTAAAAGGACAATTCCCCCTTCTTAGAGGGGGAAACACACCCTCTGCCCAGAGTTTTTGTTCATTTTGCGTCCCAATACAAGAAGCAGATCTAGCATTCAGCCGCATTTTAGGATTTTATAGCGTCTCAAAGTAAAAGTCAGAAGGTAAAACACACCCTATGAATAAGGGCAGCAATCGGGAGAAAACGCGTGCTCAGCACCAGCCCCTAAAATGCAGAACTGACACGGATGTTTCTTCCATACTTACAATCCACCTCTCACCCACACGGACTGCGTGTAAAAATGAAGGTCCTCGTTCAGAACAGAGTTGATGGGTTCACTGAAGTGCAGCTCTCTGCCCCTGCAGCACTCTAGAGCGAACAGACTGATGGAGGGCTCAGCGAAAACCTGGGAGGGGGAAGGGGAAAATAAAGGTTTACTAGGAATAGTCCAACGTCAGGCACCACGCAGGCATTTGCCTAACTCAGTTTCATTTCCACCTGCTTTTGGGTTAGATGGATCACGCCCCCCCCCAGCAAACGCAACGAGGACAATCCGGCACATCCACCAACAAAGCACACGGAGCCGAAACACGCGGGATTGGTCTTGTCAGTGGCCCTGCCATCAGGGCTGTGCCCCCTGACGCGGGCCGGATGCAGCACGTCACTTCAAGACGCAGACAGGCCCCTGTCTGCACCGGAACACTCCCTTTTCGATCCGATTTGCATCATCAGGGCCTCGATTACTTCTCATACAACCAGTTTATTTACTGATGGAACGGGTTGTGGCGGTAGTTTTCAGGGGGATCTGCAGATTGCAGCTACGGTAGTGAGGCAAATCACACGGCTACTCTCCACAGGCTTCAATTAGCAGTGCTTCACTGGAAAAGTCTTAGGGATCCAAAAATTGGAAAAGGTTAAAAATGTCAGAACTAAAAAGCTCTCCATGTTTTTAACAGACATTCCTGGTTTTCTTCTGACAATCTGGAAGAAACAGCGGAATTGGTAACCCCCTCAAACTGAGGTAGAGCTGAAGCATTTTTTACGTCACGTCCTTTTCTACAGTTGAGAGAGTGCCTGTGACAGCAGAGAGAGAGATCAGCTAGCACAGGAACGTGGTGCAGCTGCAAGAGCAGCCGAGGAGCACACAGAGGGAACAGACCGAAACACGCCAAGTCTGTGCCTTAGTGCAAGGAACGCTTGTACAATTTTTCAGCATTTTTAACCTAAAACCCTCAGGGAAGTATCATAACCAAAATAGTAAGCACTTGGATTTTCTATCTTGACGCAGCTAGTAAAGGAAGAGGGAATGGTTCTGACTAACTGCTTCCGTTAGCAGCCTTCTCCAGGGAAGTCACCTTGTTCTTGGGAGATGTTATCCCCCGAGAGTCGGCCCAGGCAGAAGGTAGGATTTCTTTTGCAGCAAAGACATGGCCTGGAGTGAAATGAACAACATAAAATCCTGAATTAAACTTGACGCAGGCAGTGAGTAATTAAGAGAAGTAATTTTCATGTTTGAAGAGGCACATGTGTTGCAGTGAAGTGCCTCCGAAGAGCTCGGTGGTGATTCAGGGCGTACGAATTCACTGGCACTGACTCAGCACGCTCGGTATGCGGCCGGTTGTTCAAATCCTGCCTGAGAGAAACTGCTTTCCTCTGCTGACTGGTGCAGGGGCAACGTTAAGGCATGCAACACTGCAGGGATAGGGAGTCTGCTGAGACATTTTAAAGAATGCCTGGGATCATCCACCCGGAGCTATTTTCAAAGGCCACTGAAATCCTAAAAAAACTAATGTTAGAAAACAGAAAGAGATTAAAACCCCGTAAACGTTTTTATTTTGGAACGTCAGTCCTCCCCGCCTGCCTTCTGCTGGATGAGGGGGGTCAAATCTACAGCGTGCGTCTGGAGGCTTACTGGGAAGCCCAGACCAGCAGGCCTAGCGCAGGCGGCTACTCCTCAGGTTGCTTCGCTCAGCAAGGCAGCATCGCTCACACGCCGGTTCGCAAGAGCCTACTCCCTGGGCACGGGCTCTCACCCAAGCGGAGACCAGAAGCCATGTCCAGAACAGGTCCAACAGGGAAAGTTTCCACAAGCGACTTGGTAAGCATGGGAAATACCATTCGGCATCCTTGTCGTTAGACGTTGTTACCAAAGCCTGGCGTTTATCCTGCTGCTGCAATATTCAACGTGTTAAAAGAGACAGGGATGCCGTACAAGACAGACAAGTCATCCGATCCCCGTATCCATTTATACACCCAGAACGAGAACAGCGAATTGGAGGACTCAATTAAAATGACTCTAGCTCTCACGTGGGTGAGACTGTTTGAACTTAATGGGCCTGAGAAAGCCCCATCCGGTCGCCCAGCGCCCTCGGTACACGGCAGACGCTGCATCCACGACAGACACACACAACCAACCACAAGGCCCGATACCACTGCTCCAGCGAGACCTCAGGACTCCACTGACCTCGGCACAGAGAAGCACAGAAGAAGAAAACACGCTGCTGCCTCAAGCGCTGAGGCTCTCCTGCTCCCATAACCATACACAGAGCAGGAGCTGACGGCTCACTTCACACCTACCGCCGGCAGCAGTGACTCGGCCTGGCTTTCTTCTCTGATTTCATAGCTCCACGGAAACTACCAACAGGAAAAACCCAAGGGTTTGAGGCTATGCTGTTACGCTTACGGACGCATCTTGCTCCCACCCTTCCCTGCAGAACGCTGAGGTGCGCTTTCACCCGTTTTCAGGCTGAAGAGTCATCAGCGACAGATAAGCATGAGACTCACAGATCAGCTTTCTTCACCACGTCCCAATCCTGACAGGCCAGGGAGAAACGGGGGTCTCCGAGAGCCAGAGGAAGGGCAACGGGCAGAAAAAACAAGAGGGGAGAACCTCAGATCTTGGCGTTGCTTTACGCAGACCCCAGTCCCCGATGTTGAAAGGCCAGCTAGAAGGCCTCTACATCTGCCCACAGCTGGCAAGGCATTGCCGTGTCTAGGCCAGGATTTACCTTACCTTCCTTTCATAGTTATTTCAAGGAACATACCTGAAATGCCATCCTCTGGGGAAAGCCCGCCAACTGCAAGAATGACAGAGCACTGATGAATTGCTTACCCTGATCTCTGTGTGTTAAGGAACTAAATGCCTTGCTTAAACCGGCACCAGGAATGTTGCAAGGGTTTTGTTTGCCCTGTTTTTTAATGCCAGGAAGAAACTTGAAGAGATCTAGTATATTCAAGAGGCTGGTGATTAGGGAAGGCTGCATTTGCAGGGCATTCCAAGACACAAGCAGCCCTGTGAACTGTTAAATACAGTCATTTTCTTTACTTAGCAGGTGCCGTGCTCCATGGCTAACACAGCACGTGATGCCAGGAAAATGACGTGGCTTTTTTCCCTCCCCATGGTGGGATTCCAGAGGCTGAAAGGTGGAAACCAACACACTAAAAATCCCTTGCACAGTTCAACTCAGCTCAGACTGTCCCCCTGACGACTTCTACCTTTTTTTAACAGAGAGAGACTGTCCACCACAAACTTGTCACAATTCAGAACGGAATTTTATACTTTACCGTATCAGAAAAAAGGTGCGCAGCGAGCCTGTCATGTCTGATATTAAACGAAGGTCAGTGCAAGATGAGCTCCCTTTCAAATGCCTTTTGTTCCCAAGCTTAGGTGCTTGACCCACTGCAAAGCAACAGTGCAGGCACCAAGCGGCCCTCCAGGAGGTGCTACAACTGAAATCCAAGTGCAGGAGTGAATTTGCACACAGGCTTGTACTAAAACAGAAGTTTCAACTACTGTTAGCGTACGGATAATTTTTCACGATGAATTTTGTGGAAAATGGTTAATAATAAAGCCCTTCTGAGAAGGGCTCACCCCAAAACCTGTTTTTCCTAGTACCTTTTTTTTTTTTTTTTTCAAACTTAACCTTTTGCAAACTTTGATGGGAAAGCCTAATAAAGCCAAAGGAAGAAGCCCAGGGGGCTGGACTAAGGCACGACTGTATCCCCAAGGGCTGGTGCCTTTCCCCACTCCGCCTCCCTGCTGACCCGTTCCTAAGCAAAGAGCGTTTGCCAGAGCCTTAACCGGAGGAGGCTCCACAGCTGTATACAAGATCCTTGGAAAATCTTTACTCTGCAGTCTTGGCTAACTCATTATTTACCACTGTCTTTACTGAAGCTGCGCTTGCCTGGCTACTCCCTTCGGCGGGGGAAGGATGCCTGGCTGAGGGAGAGGGCCGCGATGCTGGACAACCGTAACACCCACGGTTCAGTCCCAGCCACACAAAATGACTCATTGCCTGGCCCTGGGAAAAACGCTGTTCAGTTTTTCCATCTGATTTAATTATTTGCCTCGCAGGAA
>NW_010271518.1:30130-39665 GCF_000690775.1 Eurypyga helias
TGTACTCCACTTAGAAAAGATAATCAATGCAGAAACACAGAAACTATCACAACCGATCAGAGCAAGAATAAGGAGTGCCTCAAAAGAAGGGGGAGGGGGGAGGGAAGGTGTTGCACAACCTACAACCCAGGTCCCGTTTTTGGTTTTAGAAACTATGAGATTGGTTTAACTTTAGGGCCAAAGTTAACATTTTAGAAGGAAAATCAGTTGCTGGCTGCAGCAGTCCTGGATCCTCTTGTCCATGTAGGTCACACCAGACACCGCAGGGAGTTTAACAAAACAGCGTGCCTGGGAAAAGGCAGCACGAGAGCTGAACTCCCCTCTGTAAGAACACCCTGAAGGGTTTCCATCCCAAAAGATGAACCTCTTCAAGCAACACACGCTGGGCAAACGTCCCAGTGAGCAACCATGGCCTGTGCATGGCCCAGCTGACTTTACCTCGCTCCTGCCACCGGGTGAGCCGCCCACGCTTTCCGTGACGAATTCACGGCGACGCAGAAGGCACGTCCTTGCTGACGCAGGCACGGGCACCTGCACTGCTGCGGCCAACGCGGCCATGCCTAGGCTCTGCCACGCTTTCACCTGCCTGCAGAGCGGCTGTGAGCAACAGTACCTGCAAACATCGTCCCTGAGCACTTCTTGAGGAGCGCTTCGGGATATTTAGGTGACGGGAGGCGATGAGAGGCGAGTTACGTTAGTTCCGGTGTTCCTACCACTCTGTGTGGACGTGCAGCCTTCTGACGGTAAGTGTGTAACGGCCTGTTCGCTTCAAGAAACGCGTCCCCGTGAGACACGTTTTCCAGCCTATTTTCATAAAATAGTACATAGAAAAAGACTCACTGGTCTTCTAGAAGCATTCCCCTTTTCAGAAGGGAAAAGGCCATGTAACACACTGCTATCCAATATGCTATCCAGATTAATACACGGGTATTGCAATACTATTTTTCTTCCCAGAACACCAAAACCGAAGGACGTTATTTCTGCGTTATCAAGGTACAGATACACTTTGTTCCTTCTCTGCACCCTCTCATTAACCTGTAGCTTTTCCTAAATGCTCCCGGTCTGAATTTGAGCAAAATTTGAGCAGGGGAAAAACACAGGTAGGGCCTCCTAAAGATTTACTTTTTGAGCATGAGAATAAGCCAAGAGAATAAGCCAAGATGGGAAAGACGTTCCTGGGATGAAGGGAACACCTTCCCCACTCTCCTTACCCACCTACCTAACTTTTGCTTCGCTACTTCCCAAACAAACCGCAGAGGAAACTGGTTGCGAAGCTGTGCTTAACCCCTCTATGACAGCAGTGCATAACAAATGGGGAAATAACCCAAGTGGAACCGTGCGAATTTGAATTTCCTGAGAAATGGGGGACTGTGTGCGCAGAGGGGGCGGGGGCAGCACGTCACACTTAGACAGTAACAACTTCACTTCTCAGCAAAGAACCCATCAAACAAGCCTCGAAGAGCTAAAGGTTAGAACAAAAGCTCGCCAGCCCCAAGTACGGTCATCGCAGCGAAGACCTTAGAGCATCGCTGGTCTGACCTCTCTTTTCTTACCCACATTCATTTTGCCTTGCTCTGAAAGTTTTGGGTTCCCTCTGTTTTAACTGGGCTCACTCAGTGATTTGGAATGAGACGTTTCATTTTGTTACGTAACTAAGCTCTTAAACGAGCAAACTATGTTTCTGGCAGTTGTCCGACTGAAACCTCCCAAGTTTACTTTCCTAAAAAGAAAAAAAAGCAGCAGCTTATTTACTTTCCTTTAGAACGTTTGCTATATGCATTTGCAAATATTTGTTTGCAGCAAAGCTGCATTTTCCAGAGAACAAACTGTTCCCTCAAATCCTTTCCTTATTTCCAAAAACATCAGTCAAGGCTTAGTGGAAGTTGCTGCGTATACGTTAAGGCAGCGCTGTTACGTCAGTCACAGAAGTCCCGCTGCCACCTTACCGCGTCGCTCCGTCAGGTCACAAAAGCACACCCCCGTGCCATGAAGGGGAGTACCACAAACGCCGAACTGCAGCCCTAAAATTCTCCATCCAAAAGGGAGAGCCCAGAAATCTTGTGGTCGAGTGGAGGGTGTCCCTGCCCATGGCAGGGGGGTTGGAACTGGATGGTCTTTAAGGTCCCTTCCAACCCAAACCATTCTGTGATTCTATGATTGCGGCAGCCGACACCATCCAAAAAGCCCCTCAAAACTGTGGCAGATTTTAAGTGAAAGCTCCAAAAGTTACACTGATGTATTGCTACATGCAATAGCAGAAACACTGCTAGATGTTCCTTTTCGTTACCAGACCAGGTAGGAACTGAAAGGGCGCTGTGATTCAGGTCAGACGCAGAAATCTGCGGGGACACCCAGCCAAGCTGCACACGAAGAATCTACATTCTTAAGTACGTCCTGCAGGTAAAGGCCCAGAGTTGGGACTTCACTCAGCTGAGCAATATCAAGGAAACATATAATTAAATATCCTTTCAGACTTGCAGACTTGAAAGAGAATACCCAGATCTCGTGTCCCCGTTTCCTCCAGCAGATTTGTTCTCCTACCCCAAAGGACTGGCTGAAACAATCCACTTCTAAAACACAGCGCTGGACTGCATCTGCACCAGGCAGCGGGCTTGGACTGCTTTCAAAGGCTGGTAAAGAGCTAGCCTTACGAGCCCTTTGCACTGCTAAAAGCATATCTCCTCCCCTCTGCCAGTGCCACGCATGGGCCTCCACTTCCACTCAACATCTGGGATGCAGAAAGCTCACAGACTGAAGCCACACATGGCTCCCCTGCTGCGTGAGGGCCCTCCCAGCAGTTACTCTTGCAGCAAAGAGCTCATTTGAAGGACAGCAGGAGACAATGCACGTTCAGGGCTCAGTGCTGGCGTTAAACACTGCTTCTCTTACATGTAGAGCTATCGAGATACACACCTCAGGTCTGAAGTTGGGCTGGTATGTAAAGCTGAACAATGGAAAGGGTTCCCAAAGTCCGCCTGAATTCAATAAAGCTATACAACAATTCCACTTGGGAATAGGCTTGCCGCTCTCTTGAATGAGCTAACAGAAATACCTTGTAATAAAAAGGGCTCTGTTCCCAGAACAGTGCATGGTGGACAATGCACAGCACTAAGCACGGCTGTTGCTGACCGCTGTCCAAACCTACCGCCGCCTGCTCAGCATCACGTCTGTGCTCGGCACCGCCCCGCCTGATGAGCGCACACCGTGCCTCCCGGGCCGATGAGAGCATTTCTGTTTGTAACACAGGTGGGCTTCAACAGCGTTTTGTGGAATACCAGGGCTGCCTGCTGCAAGACGGGAACTGAACTGAGAGGTGCAAGCCGCTCGGGAAGTACGCGAAGACGTGTGTGGAAGCTTCCCACGCGCAGCCTGCCAAACACGCTTCTCCCAGGGCTTGGCCCTCGGCGATCGAGGGCTGCCAGCAGCTTCCTACTCCGCCAAACTGCACGGTTACTCCCCTGTGAGACTACAGGCTGGGGGATTTGGACAAGACCTGCCATTTCACGTCAGAACGTCATTCTGATTTAGCAGATCTTTAATCTGAAAAGCAGGCTCTCAGCAGGTGGGAAGCTAGAGCTCCACGGAGGTCACTGTACCTACGCAACCTAGTGAAAAGAACAGCTCTCAACCTGGAGTTGTACACCCTTCCCCACCATCCCATGGCTTTTGGTGTTTGGGTTTTTGGTTGATTGGTTTTTTAAAAACCTGTTCACACACAGAGGAAAGGACTTCAATACTTGAAGAAAACTGAATTGAGTAACCTTTAAAAGTCGAAACACCGAAGGGCATGTGTCACACAGGCCGAGTTTGTGTTCTGTGATCAGGAAAGGAGGAAGAGTTTCGGAGAAGTTGGTCAGTGCTAGAGGAGTGGGCAGAGCAGCCACTTCTCTTTTACTGACAGCGGTATGGCCAGCTTATCTTGGATGCTCTTGCATGGGAGCGTACCACGACATGGGACACGGGCACAGACATGACAGCAAGAATCCAGAGGCACGTGTCCTGCATGCAGGATTACAACAGGACGTACAAAAGGCTGTATCTATCTTGTACTGGACTGCACACTGCATTCCTATCCCATCTCCGGGCCACAGAGGACCTCGTATCTCACCTTACTGCTACAAGAGGTCACTCGACTGCAATGTGTGTGCTTGGCTAGTACAACCAACGCCACCTGCACGTCACACAGAGACTACACACACAGGTAGTAAGTACTTGTCCTGCATTTCAGGAGTCACAGAGAGGATGGCCACGTGCGCTCTGGAGTGAACATCTGATGTGTCATACACAGCTCACAGGCCACATGCGTGATATGGTGTTATAGCACCTCACTGACCCACGATGTGAGACGCCATTAGGTGGGAACCTTTTTTTGTATTTCTGTAATAGAGTAAATCAAAGAACTCTGTGGCACATATATGCTACTTGGCAATTTCAATTTTCATGTCTACTCTGTGTACTTTGCTTTAAGACTGAACCTTGGCTGCAGGCCTAGTAAAAGAAGCCCCGTATGCTTAGACGGCATGACAAAATCAACGTCCCGCTGCGTACTAAGCTTCCTGAAGACCAGTCTGAAAACTGCCAACCAACGACACCTCTACAAAAGAGAGCAACTCAGAGCACAGAATACCCAAGAGCGCGTGCCCACAAGTGACCGCATGCACAGGTGCATGCAGCCTGTTCCTAACCCCAAAAATCCCGTAAGCCACGAAAACAAACTTCAGCCTTTTCCCTGAGTGGGAGTTTGTTTAGTGCAAGCACTTGCTTCAAACATCTGACTAGGAAAAGAGTTCCAAAACACTGGCTTTTTTTCTAATAAAGTCCTTACATATTGAATAGGCTTGAGGGATTTGATTGTAGCAGTCGGGCAGCCACAGGAACTGAGGTCAACGTAGAGGCCTTCTTCCAGCACACAGTGATTGTCAGCGATTTCCCCTTGGTAATACAGGAGCCAACTGCAAGAATAATGTAACAAAAAAGGATTAGCTGCTCTAGCTGCTTATAAACAGCAAAGGCTTTTTTTCAAGATTCAATATTTGCTAAGGAAATAAGGAACAAAAAAATTGTTTGTTCTTGTTAAGCTTAGAAGTACGGTGACTTGAAAGGCTATGCAACAAAGCAACCACAGCAGAAAAGTCAGATCATGTGGTACAGAAATCTCAGTTCCAGAGTCAAACGACGCGTGTGGAATGCAGACACTTCTACTGTACCAAGTTCTCAAAATCTGGAATAAATTCTGACTGGAGTTAAAAAAAGAATTGCAGTAACTGTGCAAAATTCCCACAGGGAAGCCAAAATGCGTACTACCCAAACCAATGACAGGGTGACAGTTACTGAGATGCACTGCGAGACAAAGGGTCTAAGACATGATGGAACACGATGGGCATGTGATACACACTCGCAGCTGTCTGAAATTTAGTAGAGTTTAAAAAAATTCTTGTGTTAGTTAAAATGGTGGCATGTAAAACAACAGACTTACCATCCCCGGAGAACCTTAAAAGAACATGGTATGAATGATGTAAAATCAGAAACTTCTGCTGTGAAATCTATACATGCTCCTTGGAAATGTGTATTACTGAAAGCTTTGAGCTACAAGAACAAAACAAAACAAAACAAAACCAATGACCAGAAGGAAAACGAAAGCATTATCATTAATGTAAACAGAGATAGAGGCGTGGTCTTATAGAAGTACCCATTCAGTTCACGAAGATACTATACACAGAATGAATTCTCATTTAAGGAATCTTTTACAGCTGCTTTGTTTTTAGAAAGATCAAGTGTTTTATTGTCTCTGGGCCCGGTACTGGATGCTTCCCAGTGATGCTAAGGCAGTGGTATCAAGTGTAAGTTCAACTGCTGCAGGAAAGGGCCCAGAGAAAAGGAGAAGGCTAGGACTGAGGATGTTATCTTCCACCCAAAGCACCCCTGAACTGCAGCTAACTCTTGCCACAGCTCTACTGCCAACAAAGGGCCTTGAAATCTTCTGTGACCACAGTGGTTGCAGGTAGTTTCCCATTTAAGAACTAGCAGGAGAATTTCTGGGGGAATGGGGTATAGCCCAGAAGATGCACCATGAACTTCTGAAGTTTAGCTAAGCTGTTTTCACACGTCATGGTGAAGAACACGCCACATTGAACCATACCCCACCAGGAGGATGTGATCAATTCGCCCTGAAAAAAGCAGGTTGAAAGTGTTACAATAAAAGAAAAAAAGTAAAAAGAAAAAAAAGGAGGGGGAAAAAGTAGTACGATACAGCCTACGATCTATAGCAAAGTTGCCTAGAGTTCTGTACCCCTGGGCTGCCACTGTGTAACTGAGGTGAATTTTGCTTTAAAGCCTGAAAGAAAGGCTGGAAAAGAATGAAAAATTTAACTGTACCAAGAGAACAGCTCATATTCTGTATGGGAAGAAAAACACGATGGCTGTTTCAAAAGCTACTTCCCCCTTCATGCCTCAAATTGGCCTAGCTTCCTGCCAAAGAAAAGAAATCAAACACTTCTGCCAGCACAGAGCGAGAAGCCTGAAGACAAGCACCAGCAAATGACTTTATGGAAAAGCTCAGTCTATGTTGTTCAAAGAAATTAATGTTTCCTGCTAGAAAGAACGTGAAAGGCTTAACCTGGCCTTGCATACTGCAACTGCAGATCAGAGAACACCAGTCAGCTACAGTATAATGAATGAAGTGTAACTGATTTTTCTGTAAATATAATTGCACTTCTATGCCACAAAGCCTCTATT
The DNA here is from genome assembly GCF_000690775.1 of Eurypyga helias. Lineage (NCBI taxonomy): Eukaryota > Metazoa > Chordata > Aves > Eurypygiformes > Eurypygidae > Eurypyga > Eurypyga helias. The sequence continues at coordinate 36,866 of NW_010271518.1, forward strand.
TAAGCTCTAATTATACACTATTTTCTACCCACTTATCTCAAAGCTCTTTATGAAGGAACAGATACACACGCTGTCTTTCTTTCATAGGCCAGATGCTGTGCAAGGCTTTTAAGAGAGATCCGTAACTCATTGTTATACCGAATATAACGGATAATGAATTGACAAAAGCTGAGGTGAAGTACCGGCTCCTCAGCGAAAACACCGCCTCTTTGCAATTAGTCTCAAACTGCAGCTTCCTCTATTTGGTCAGAGTTTGACATTACTCTACGAGGTTTCGCTTCCTAAAAAGTCAACGGACACGTTAAAATACAAACACAAGCTACCTCAGCAATTCTGTCTGCTTCCTAAATCATCTATACAAGTCAGCTGCTATGGAAAGAGACTCTGTTCTTGCTGGGCAAAACCAAAATTTTATTTTTAATCAATAAAATGAATGGCTTTTTAGAGTTGGTTATGTCAGTCATTCTCATGTTATGTGTACTTTGTTTATTAGGGAGCCTGGCAAGAGGAAAAGGTCAGGGGAGTTACTGAGAGATTTAAGAAAATTTAGTTGCTTTCCAATTTCTGACAAGCACCTAAAAACAGAAGTAAAAAAGACACACTTGTAGACAGTGAAAACAGCTCCTTTAATAAACATATGTCTGAGCTGGGAGTGGGAGAATGTATAATCATTCAAAATAACTGCTGTACGGCTTATACAAGGGTCAAACATTAGGATGCTTAAGGATTTGCCAGCTCCTATGCACCATGCTTTTTAAGTGCCAAACTAAGAGACTGTTGCACACATGGAAACTCTTATTTAATTTTGGGAATTTTTTCGTAATTAACCAAAAGACTGTTCTTTACTTATCCTAAGTGATTAAATGTTTTCCTGTAAAAACTTACTCAAGGTATTTCCCCTCCTGAAAGAACTGCAGCCATACGAATGATGTTCTTCCTTCCCCAGCTTTAGTGCAGAATCATATGAAGACCAAGACTGTGATAAGTCAGGATAGTATTTTTTAAAAACGGTGTTAAGAATTCTTTCAGAGAACCTGTGCTCTTCAAAAGGCAAAACACAATGTAGTACATGTCAGTATTTAAAGGTGACTGTGCACATACACACAGATTTTTTCACGTATCACTAGAAATAAAGACCGTAAAGCACAATTTATTGAAACTTCAAAGGTTTGAAAAGATCTTCAACGTCTGCAAAACTAATTGGTTCCCTCCGGTTTCCTCCGAGTTATGTTATCTGGTATCCTTTACCAAGGCCTTACTGTGAGCGCACTTGCAAGTCTTCGGATTTGGCCGCAAACTGGCGTATGAATAGGTCTGGCAGGAAATCAGTGTTTAAGACTAAAATAATACACCAATTATGTCTTCAGACAGGAAACATTTCCTGTAGTCCTGGGTTAATCATAAAACTGCAGAACTAGAATACTTGGAGAAAAAGAAGGGTGTGGTCAACCTGCAACGCTGACCTACCACACGATGTATTTCCCATGCGCTGACGGCCGTTATACCCATCCAGGCAAGAACGAGCAAAATTGTGTCCAGATGACAAAATACTTCTTTTCTGAAACAGAACCACTGAGCTCTAAAGTCCCTTTTGTCTGAAAAAATGTCATGCTTCTTGAAATAAAGTTTTCCAATTTGCCTAATTAAAAACATGCCAGAGAGAGAGCAATATAACCGCTCAGATGATCACCCAGCAGCACGCTCCAGGACAGAAAAGAGGAATCAAACAACTAATGCAGGAAGGGAGGAGAGCCTGGGTGGGACAGAACGTCGTGGGAGACATGGACCATCCTTGATGATGAGCACCAACACTTACAGAAGGGGTTTTGTTTTGAAAGATGTCACAAAGGTACATAAACGGATCATAACCTTGTAAGATAACGACCAAAAGTGCCAAGCCCTAAACTAACTTGTCCTTGAGGCTAGAAAGTGAATTATAGGGACCACTTTCTCTTTCTAAGCTGTCTCCAGGACAGACACAACTTTCAGGGAAATGGTTAGAATGTATCACAGGAGAGATTTATCACAGACTTGTTATAATCAGGACGTGTCCAGTTAAGGTCCTACATTACTGTGAGGAAAAGGGAAGCAGAGAGCAAGTGGTGCCTGCCGCTAGGTGAGCGGCTGCACATGTGTGCGAGACTATAAAAAGCAGAGATACCAGCATCCAAGACCAAACTTCTCCTGTTGATGCATCTGCAGGTTTGAGGAATGCAGTTCAATTTTCTGCAGTTTATACTTTCTTCTTCACCTCATACGTGAACAAGATAGTGACAAACCAAATAACGCATGCAAAATAATGGAAAGAATATGTGCCACGAAAAGGATAAATGCATGTGACAGCGAGTTTCCTGAAACAAGGAGGAAGGAAGAGGAAAAGAAATAGCTATAGAGACCCCAAGTCACTCAAAACCTACAGAACTGCTTGCATTTTTCAGGATAGAATACTAGAAAGCATGACGTGGAATAAAGCCCAGAGTAGAACGTTAGCAAACGTAACCTTTATACATCTATTTGCTTCCTCCGTCAACGCTCTCCTACATGGAGATGGTAATACTGAGATAGCATCTGAAGTAACAAAGCATCGCATTCAGCATTACCTCTAACTATTTAATGTAGTTTAGTACTAGAGGCTGTTATATGTCAACATACCAAATGTGGAGGCTCATTCGTTCCCAATGGTTCCTGCAACAGTAAATATATATACATGCAGATAAATAAATAAAATTAATTACAATTAATTTGCCAGAAGACATGTCAAGTTCTTCAGATTTCTTAATTATGAACTCAAGAGCAGAGA